>NC_056732.1:1352350410-1352434272 GCF_019279795.1 Protopterus annectens
TGTGATTGAGAGGATATCAGAGAACTGCTGATGGAGGTACATTAGGGTCTGCTCCTCCTCATACTGTTTCCTTAGATGTCCCTAAGAAAAGGAAACAGAAGACCAAGCGTGTTTCTCTTTCAACTACAACTGCTCCTAGGGACCCAGAGCAGGAGTAGTTTAATTTCTCCCAAGGGCATTTTAAAACCCTATTGGCTTTACAGTCCCCACAATTTTCTTCACCCTTTTTTCCACTCCTCATTAAAGATAGAAGGAGACCTCTTTTGAAGAAGAACTGCCTCAGAATCAGAATATGAAGCTAATAGTTAATGTTGATTGGGAGGATATATGAGGGATTGGAAGTGAAAATTAAAGTGGACGGGTTCCTTTCTGATAATTTCTGCTTGAGCAGAGGAGCCAGGCAAGGGTGCCCTATTTACCCTTTGTTATTTACATTATATTGAGAAATACTGGCACAGAAAATAAGAGACTCAGAAATTCAGGGCTGTAATTGGTATGGTAGTTCAGAAAAGCTGGCTTTATTTACAGCTGATATTATTTTATACATGACAAAACCAGAAAAGGACAGTTCAGTGTTGTGGAACATTTTGAGATAGTTTCATATCTTTTTGGGATACAAAATTAATGAAATGAAAACAAAGGCAATAGCTGTAAATAATTTACCCTTACTTGAAATGGTTCAGCAGTATCCATATTTATGGGATATGATAAAATGAAGAAGTTAGGAGTACAGACTAAAAATTATTCTGGTGTGGCAGCTAAAGATATGTGGTAAGAGACTAAACAAAAGATAATGCCAACAATAATAATACCAAAAATAAGAAACTGGAGCTCTGTTATATGGATAGTAAGATACAAGCATTTAAATGCTTTTAGTCCCTTTAGTCTTATACACACAGGTCAGGTATATTTTTATCAACCAGAGGAGAAGTTGTGTATAGCAATTAATAAAGAGCTGAAGGATTTTATCTGGGGGGGAAGATGGTAAGAGTCAAGTGTAATAAGCTTATTTTTCCAACAGAAGAAGGCAGATTGGTTTTACCTGATTTGAAGGGATATTTCAGAATTGCACAGTTAAGGCTCCTGTACATAGCACTGGAATTAGGATCTTTTGAAAAGGGTAGGAGCAAATTACTTAGAAAAAAAATGGGAACTGTGGGAACAATACATAGAGGAAAGGAATGAGTTTTAAAAGAAGGCAGGATTTGAATGAGATATGTAATGCCTGATTGACAATGACTGGATAGATTACAAGTGATGTATAATGTTTTCAATTAAAATTATGTCAATATGGTTTCTGATGTATAATGCTTGCAACTAAGATTCGTCAATGTGGTTTGCTTTCATTTATATAAATGTATGATTGACTATGTCATACGTGATAATTTAATAAAGACGTTTTTTCTTTAAATAAAAGAAATGATAATTTAAAAAAAGATATTTCTTGTTTAAAAAAGAGAAACAGTAATGATTTTGCAGAGAGAGAGAGAATGTACTGCTATTATCTCATGTTACCATATGCAAGATCAGAAAGCTTAGAACACTGTATTTTAAAACAGTTGTATAATTGTCTTTATTTAAATTTTAAGGGAAATAATAACATTAAATTAATTGTAATTTCTATGGCTGCTACAAGAACTGGTATCAGAAAACTTAAGGCAGGATGTCTGAGGAAGGTGAAGGTTGAAATGGGAAGAAACCTTCATTTGTAACACCATTTTCAACCTTGAGCCCCCTTTTCATTTTCCCCAAATGAGGCATGTTCATGACCAGTCCTTCCTCTTCCATCATTTAATCAGGATCTCTAATTCTTCTGAAACTGCAGCTGGCTGTAGATATTTAGCATATCATGCAGAGGATCATAGGAAGTTACTAGGCTAATGGCTATAGGGCCTTTACACATGCCTAGCCAACTTCTACCCTTATTTCCATGATCAACACCAATTGTCCCTGTCCAAAAGGGACACAGGTGGAACCCCAAGGATGAACTTACGGTTAGCTATCCAATCGTCCAGACTGTGTTTGAAGAGGGCCAATGAGGTGCTCTGTTTGACATGAAGTGGGAGTCCATTCCAAAGGTGTGGTAACCTCTGGGAGACAACTCTGTCCCTCCAGCAGGTTCTATTAGTGTCACATGCCAGGTTAAACATCTTTAGAGTGAATAACGCATATACCATTTGATTTGCGGATATGCAGCATTTCCAATAAAGTAAAAGACTGTCTTATATGCAAGGGATAGATCAACTCTGAGTAGTCTGTATGAAACAGAATAAAGTGAGAGTGATTTCAGATGATCTACATAGGACATATGCTGAAGACCTTGAATTTTGCTTGTGAGGAACCTCTGTGGTCTCTTCAATTGCTGCAGGTGTTTGGAAAAGTACATACCAAAAGGGGTATTGTACTCAATTATTGGCCTGATGAGGGAAGAGTACAGAGAGGTTATAACTTATTTTTTTATTGGATGCAATGCCCTTAATTATGAGATGAGCAATATAGAATGCCCTTCTTACCACTGTGGAGACATGGTGATCAAAGGTAAGGTTACTGTCAACCGGTGCGTCCAGGTCTCTCACCACTGAGTATGTACTTAGGGTGTTATTATTGATGTGATAGTTAGCAGGAACATCACTCTTACCAAAAGGGATGATAAGACATTTTTTTTGCATTGGGTTTAAGGCCATGACTTTGGCACCAATCATTTGTTTGTTTAAGACCCTCTTGTAGGATGTTGACATTGTTTGGAGATTCTATGACTGCTCCCAGTTTGCAACTATCAGCAAAATTTGTCAGCCACAGACCTTAAGTTTTAGCTTGTACTTCGGAGAAACAGTTTCCAAACAGTAGAGGTCCCAGGACCGATCCCTGTGGAACACCACTGGTTACAGGTCTGCTGTTGGAGGTGGATTCCCCTATTTTGACTATATGGGTTATATCAGTGAGCCAGTTAGTGACCCATCTAACAATATAAGGGTTGATACCTAAATGGGCGAGTTTGTCAATGATGACTGAGTGGGGGATAGTGTTAAAAGCCTTGGCTAATTCTAGCTAGGTAGTATGCACAGATTTTGCCTCATCCAGTGCCTTTGTGACTGTCTCAAAGAAGTCCACCAGGTTTAACAGGCATGATCACCCTTTGACAAATCCAAACTGAACAGGGTCAAGTGTTTGGAGATTACCTATATCTTTGTTTGATGATTTGCTCCATGGCCTTGTAGATAAGGCTAATCAGAGTAATAGGTCTATAGCTCCCGGGGTCAGTGGAAGCACCACCTTTGTGCAAAGGGATAATGGTGGCCATTTTCTATTCAGCTGGGATGAAATTGGAGCTTAGACTATAACTGAAAAGAGTACCCAGTGGTGTTGCTAATTCTTGTTTGAGCCCATGTAGGACACAACCTGGGATGTTATCAGGTCCCATTGATGCTGTATTTTTGGCCTTAGAGAGGGCATTTATGACATCTTTAGAGTTACAAGGTAGAGGACAGGTGGTAGGGATATCATGGGGTATGTGTGGTGGGGACAGGGAAGTGAAGTTTTCACAGAACCTGTCAGCTAACATTTTAGCCATGTCCACATGCTCAGTAAATATTGTATCATCAACTACCAGTTCGGCACGAATCTGGGCCTTTCCTTTTAGGTTACCGATGTAACTAAACAATGCCTTATGGTTGTCCTTAACTGAGGAATTTAATTTGGATTTGTAGTTTGCTTTGGAGGCCTTCACAATAAGTCTTTATTTGCTTATTTAAACTGAGAAGGGAGTCTTTCCAATTTAGAGTTCGCTCCGTTACTCTTAGACACTAATTTCTTCCTCTTATTTTAAAGCCTGTCAATGGCAGTTGCCCACCAGGCAGGTTTGCTCTTCCTCGAGGAGCTTGTTTTGGTCCTATCAGGTACGGCCAAGTCAATGCAGTTATACAGGTGTTTGTATAAAGCACTGGTGTAGAACTCAGCATAGTTGCCAGTTCCATCTGAGGGGGAAGGTGTAGTAAAGCTATATAATCTGGTTTGGAGACGTTTTTTAGTTTAGTTGGTGCTTGGGGGGCAGGTGTGACAGTTACTTCGAATGAGACTGATTTCTGGTCAGATCTCACTAGGGAAGACCTCATAGTGGAGGGTACTACAGTAGTCCCACATATTGGTAAGCACCAGATCCAGGATGTTAGCACCCCTTGTGGGGGGTGTCAACCAGCTGGTCCAGGGCATTGGAGTTAATGAAGTTGAGGAACCTTTGGGCAAGTGAGTTTGAGCACAAGTAATTTACCCAGTCAATGGATGGGTAGTTAAAGTCATCCAAAACCAGAGTGTTAGGATGTATCTTGATAGATTCAAGTAGCAGAGTGGGTGTTCTCACTCATGGAGGTGGTCCTGTAGCATGATTGTAAGTGAGATGAAAACATTTACCTTCCCAGTCCTCCAGGTAAGAGGCTTCCTCTGCTTCTATCTCAGGTGATACATCATCAATCAAGTTCCCCTCTTTCATAACTCGGGTTATTTCTTTCAGCTGACTGAGTAACTTCTCCTCCTGGTCTGAGGTAACACTTGTAACTCTGTGTTTCAAAAAGAGAGAAACAAAAATGTAAAACATTTGATACAGAAATAATACAAAGCATAAATAAAAACAGTTTTAGCAGCAAACAGTAGCCTAGGTCACCAAAAATGAGAGTTGCTGATTGTTTACAAATAATGGACTGCAAAGTTATTCTGAGTTATGTGTTTTATCTTAAAGTTAGAATAACCTTGTATAAGACCAAGATTCGCTTATCTCAACTCCAGGATTGCTGCTACCTACCAAACTGTTATGTGCATGAAAAAGATTGATACATGTACAGACTGGGTGCAGCAATCTATGAACTAACTAGCAGGCAAAGCAGCACAAACCTAGGATTATGCTGTTTTTTTGTTTTTTGTTTTTAGGTGGTGGGAGCAACTTGCCAAAACACCATTTTGATGAGTTTGCTCTCATTCATAGAAGTGGTATGTTATTTAAATATGGGGGAGCATTGCCTCAAACTGGTGGAAGGGGGCAACACTCCTCTACAAAACTCCTGGAAATACCACTTTATGGTAGCAAACTTGAAAAATCAGTACTTTTACGAGTCAGCTCCTGATAAAATAGACTATATCCCACTGAAGCACATATCTGGAACATATTAGCAACTAATATTTATGCAACTGTGTTGTCTAAGCAAAAATGCATAAGAAATAGTGACAGTGCTATCTCTTGTATGCAGTAGCCATCTCTGTTTATGAAAATAGCAAAATTAAGCTGAAAAAAGGACAAAACACTGTACAATAGGCGAGGATAAACATTATACCAATGAAGATGGTGGACTAGATGCTGGCTGTGAGAAAAAATAGCACATAAAAGGACTCTAGAAGTCAAAGTCTATAAAAAAGACATTCAGAATTATTTATTTTATAGTGCCATTTTGATTTATAGTACATTTTCAGGTAGTGTGCAGTCTTTTTCAAGGTAATAGTTATGATGGTAAATTATGAAGGAAAGTCATAAATTGTCACATACTACAAAAAATTGTATACTGAGAGTTTACAGGTAGTGAAAAACAATGCACATTCAAAACACACTAGAGACAGAATTTTTTTGCTGGGATTCAGAAAAGAATATATGTGTTCACATAAACTGCAGTAGTCAAAAGCTGCAGTTTATGCAATCATGTAAAATGCGATTCAGATACAAGATTTGCCACAACAAGGAAGGCCTTATTATCAGTTAATTTGCATGTCTCTGAATTGGGTGTAATTACTGCCAGTGCTAAACAGCACATAATTACTACTGGTGTTATCATGTTGACGCAGGTACCCTCTTCATTCACTTTCCCACCCATATGCAGACATTCAAATACACACACACACACACACACACACAGACACACACACACACACACACACACACACACACACACACACACACACACACACACACACAAACATACTCACGTACAATCATCCAGGGCCACTCATACCCCTATGGACACAACTATAATTGGGGGAATTGCATTTTTGGCTTGCCATACTAATATATGCAGCTGAGCCATTCTCTGAATTGTTTGGCTGTATAACTCCCTTCCCATAGGCATTTCCTGGGGTCAGCACATGGCTAATTAGCATAAGCTACTCCTCCAGGATGCCTCATTAGCATTTAGCATGGCTGTGGAAATAACCCACTGCAGTGATTCTGCCAACTATGTAGAATCACTGCAGTAGGCCTGTCCCTGAATCAGAAAGGGTGTCCTGCAGTGGCTGCCCACCCATGTTAGGGCTTACCACTAGAGATAGCCCTTTCTGAATCCCAGCGTTTATCTCAATGCACATTATTTGCCATGGCAAAAGATAAAATAAAAACAAACACAAAATCTTACAGTTCAGGTTCCTACATTCAGCAAATATTTCAGAGAGCCTCTGGCAAAAATTAAGTCCTCCCCCACTTAAATCCTCAGATATCTTTCCTGACCATGTTACATTGTTTTCAGTAAATCTTACAGCTGGCAACGTCTGCGAGTTTTTATTCTTGATGAAATTCTCCCTCTCCCATGAGAGGCAAACATCTAAAGTACTCTCTGGATGGCAACCACCAAGAGTTCCTATACTTAGTAAAAGTTACTCATTCACCTCTAAGAAGCAAACATCTTTTCTGTGTTGTGCTGGAGGCCTTTCTTTTCACTGATGTTTTACTTGTGTCTCAAATCAGTTCAGACTGCTGCATGTTCTCTACTGTTGCACACTTTATCTGCTGTATACATAGCAGCTCAAATTAAATTAAAGAAAACTGGTACTCTGACAGTAATATAGCACTTTTACAATAAAATAACATTTTCATTATGCCATAATGACCTTCATGTCCCTGCACTAAACTCCCAGTTTTACTTTGTTTAGAATGGTTCAAGGGACCTGGATAAGACATCCACAGTGGTATTCATGTTACATGTTCCAACTAGCTCTTGGTCAAGTCTAGAAAGGTCAGGAAACATTGCTTTGTCTAGTTTGTCTATGAGCGTGCATATACCCTGCACACTGAACAAGTGTTAAATGTGGATACTTCAGTTATTTTCTGCAAATTATTACAAAGTCTTACAAAGCCACCTAGCTTTGGAGACCAACACAATGGGATGATTATATTCACTTTAAGACTCCTCACTATCTCCCAGTTAAAGTGGCTTTATGAGTTCTTCACTTACTGGTTGTCTTTGAACACTGGTGACCTATATGGTTTTAGGTCTACCTCCTCTCATAGTGCAGCTTCAATATAATGCTGAATTAAATTTGTGATATCAAGTAGCTCAGTAAAAGAAATCCTTTCTTAGTAATAATTCTCTCTCTCTTTTCATGTTTCTGTGTTTTAAAGTTTTATTTAGTTCAAAAACAAATATAATTTTCTGGTACCATACTATTGATATCTGTCTCAACTTCTAGGCTGACTATAGAAGCTTCAGTTTCCCTCCATGATTTTAACACATTTACATGATATAGCTGTTCTAATCTTCTTCTAGTTTCTCTTATTTTTAGTTCACTTTATTTTCTCTGTCACCTCAAAAAATCCCTTGCCACCTTGTTAGGAATTTATTCTCAGCACTTGTCCTCTTTTAAACTGCCTAAGTCTGGCATTCATGTTTTTTGAACAAGAAACATCTTTATTAAATTATCAGGTATGACATGTGCAATCTTACATTTATATAAATGAAAATAAACCATACCGATACAACCGAAGTTGCAAACATTACACATTGCAAACCATGCCACACAACTGTAGCTGAAAACATTATACATCACTTATAATATATCCAGTCACTGTCAGTCAAACATTAAATAACTTATTCAGATCCTGCCTTCTTTTAAACCTTGTTCCTCCTCTGCATGTATTGATCCCACAATTCCTATTTTTTCCTATGTGATTTGCTCCTACCCTTTTCTAAAGATCCCGATTCCAGTTGTTTTATCTCTGTTACTATGTTCGCTACTTCTAGTAAAATTGGCTTAGACTTTGATTTCCACTTTCTAGTAATTGCTTTTTTGGTAGCCACCATAATTAGACTCAAGGTCTTACTATGTCTAGGCAATTCCAATTCTGTATCACAGCTCAAAAAAATAATTTCCTTAGTTACACCAATTTTCTCAACCAGTATCTCCAACCAAGCAGTCTGCAGTGAATCTTTAAAGTCTGCCAAATCAATAGACTCCCAGAAAATATGTTTCCAGCTTCCTGTTTCTTCTCCATCACACCTTCAACATTTGCTGTCTACCTGCGGAAAGATTCTTTGGAGTCTACTTGGGGTATAAAAATACAGATGTAAATACTTTCAAGCAAAGATCCTAAATCTTCTAGACTTTGTTGCATACTTGGAAGACATACATATATCCCCACATTGTTTCTTTGTGAATTGCCTATCCACTCTCTCTTCCAAATCCTTTCTAACCTCCTCTGATTGATTCTTACAATTGTCATGCAGTATTTTATATGGGCTACTAATTATTCTGTTTTTAATGGCAGCTTCTGTTCTAGAGGCCACTAAAAACTCTACCAGTGCTGGTCTTTTGTTTAGGACACCCCTATTTCTTTCTCTTTTCCTATACACTGACATCAATTCTCAATAGGGAAGGCAATTGCTAACCTGCAGTCCAAACAAATTCTTGGCATCTTTCCATTCTATTACCTTTCCCTCTCTAATTATTTGCTCCCAATACCTTGGATCCTTTGCCAGTTTTCTCCAATAAATTCCAGCCTCATCTTGCCTATTGTCTGCATCCCTAATTGCAGTCATCCCTAACAGCAGAATCTTCTTTCTCCATTCCCGTGCTGGCTTAATTCTTGCAATACTTTCTGCTACTTTATGAATATAATATTCTGTATGATTACTGTTATTCTCCTTAAAAGTCTGCATCCAAAATCCCAGTCTCTCTCTGTTTCTTGAGCTTCCCCGTTTCATCATCTCTTTCCACTTTGAATGATAGTTTTCTGCTATGTATAACAGCCTTAACTGTGTTGGTCTGAAATACCTATTCAAATTGGGTAATCCCAGTCAACCTTGTTCTAGTGGAAGAATAAGCTTATTCCACTTGACTCTTACCATCTTCCCCTCCCAGATATATTCCTTCAGCTTTTTATTAATTACTATCCACATCTCCTCTGGTTGATAAAAGTATGCCTGACCTGTGTATAAGACTAAAGGGACAAAAAAACATTTTAACTGCCTGTATCTTACTATCCATATCCATATAACAGAGCTTCCATTTTCTTAGTTTTTGTATTATTTTTGGTTTAGCCTCTTCCCACATATCCTTAGCTGCCATGCCAGAATAATTTTTAAACCATACTCCTAAAAGTTATGTACGTACCATAACATTCCATGTTTGTAGTCCATCTCGCCTACATTCTTACTGGATGGGTTCAGAGCAAATCCTCGGCTCCGACTCGGCCGATACTAAAGCTTGAGAGCTTTTACTGGCTTGTGGCTATCCCTTATCCCATGGTGCTTCATGGCAATTCCCCAGATCTTGTTTGCAAGAAAGTAACTACATACATAATAGTAATTATACTATCAATAACTATGTACATACAAACAAAGGAACTTTGATATACTATCTATGCCATGTGGATAGACCACTACAACAAGATCAGACAGCATAATGGATAGTCCACCAGTTCCTCCAGGATACAGGAAGGGGGGAAGGAGGGTGGGACGCAAGAATATAAACGAGATGGACTACAAACATGGAACGTTATTGTAAGTACATAACTTCTTTATGTTATGTAGTCCTATCTTGCCGTAATTCTTGCTGGATGGGACAGCGTCCCCAGCACCTTTATCTCAGGTGGCTCAAGCAAAGAGACTCTTCAGCACAGTGGACCCAAAGGATGACCTGTCCCGGGAGGCCAAATCCAATTTGTAATGAGTGACAAAGTTATGAGGTCTTGCCCAAGTAGCTGCTGCACAAATGGTATCAACTGGGAGTTTTGATCTGAAGGCATATGAAGCTGATACTGCTATAGTCTTTTACTTTGGCAGGTAGTTGTTTCCCAGCATTTTTGTAAGCAAATGAGATGCAGACTGAAAGCCTTTTAGACAGAGTGACCTTGGAGATAGGCAAGCCTTTGTTTTTGTCTGAGAAGGAAACAAACAATTGATCCATTTTCTGAAAATCTTTAGTCCTGTGCAGGTAAAATCGGATAATTCTGTGGACATCTAACTGGTGTAGTCTGTATTCTGATTTATTACTGTAATTTGGGAAGAATACTGGTAATTTAATAGTTGTGTTTAGATTATGTTCCGAACATACCTTAGGGAGAAAGAAAGGATTAGTTCTTAGGGAGACTCTATCCTTGTGGAATATAATATCAGGAGGACGAATGGTCAGGGCTTGCAATTCTGAAACCCTCCTAGCTGATGTTATAGCAACTAAGAACAATGTCTTCCAAGACAACAATTTCAAGTCAGATGAAGAAGATGGTTCAAAAGGTGGAGAAATAAATGAGGTCAGAACTAAATTCAAGTCCCAGGGCTCCAGAGGTTGCCTGAATGGAGGTCTGAGGAGGAGAACTCCTTTCAAAAAGGTTTTGCATAAAGAGTGGGACATAATTGGATTTCCCATGTTCCCAAAATGATAATTAGAGATGGCAGCTAATTGGACTCTAATGGTAGCAGCTGCAGCTCCTTCTTGAAAAACAGATGCAAAGAAGGACAGGATAGACCCTATGGGAGCTATGTATGGATCTATGCCTTGCTTAGCTGCCCAAATGGAAAACCTTTTCTATAATTTCCTAGTGGAAGGTTTTTGCGAGGAAATGAGAATGTGTTTAATGGTAGGAGAAAAGGAAATACACCTGGCTATTCTTGGACCCATACTCTGGAACAGGCTACCCATCTATGTCAAGCAAAGTTCTTCATTAGCACTCTTCAGGAAAAATCTTGATGAGTGGATGGGAAATAGGAAATACACCCAGGGGATCACTTCTGTGTCTCTGCTCGACAGTGGCATAGGAAAATAACTTTCTTGGGTGGCGTAAGTCAGAGAACCTTATTGGCTAGGCTTACGTAGGCCCTTGGGCCGATAGCCTAGTACCTACCAATGAACCTATGAACAGTGATGCTGTCAATTTCAGGGTTTGGATGGTAGGATGGAACTGTCCTGACTGATGAATCAGAAGGTCTGGAGATGGTATCAGAATTCATGGTTCCTCCAAGAGATAGGGTCACAGGAAGGGGAACCAGACTTGGTGAGGCCAGTAAGAAGCAAAGAGGATCAGGGTACTCTCCAACAGTTTTGCTTTCTGAATCAATTTTGGTATGAGAGGAAAGGGTGGAAAAGTATAAAGAAGTCTCGGAGGCCAATTGTGGACCAGAGAATCCCTGGGTGACATCCCCAGATGGGGAATGAGGGCAAAGTAGTTGCTGCATTTGATGTTCATGTATGTAGCGAATAGGTCGCAGCAAGGTTGGCCCCATTTGCGGAAAATCTCTTCTGCAACTTCTGTGTTCAGGGACCACTAATGAGGCATCAGAATTGCTCAGCTCAGTTTGTCTGCTATCACATTGGACTTCCCCGGAATGTGCGTTGCTACAAGAAAGCATTGAGTGTCCATCGCCCATTTCATACTTTTAGTGCCTCTCGACAAAGTGGGTAAGACTTGGTTCCCCCTTGCTTGTTTATGTACCACACTACAGACATGTTGTCTGATCGAATTGCAATTGTCCCGGTGGGAAGAGAACTGTGAAGTGCTTGCAAGGCATATAGCACTGCTCTCCTCTCCTCTCCAGAACATTTATATGCAAGTGGTTCTCGTGATCCTGCCAGATACCTTGGGCCGTCATTCCCAGATAATGCCCCCCCCCCCCCACCCTCCATGGTCAAGACTGCATTTTGTTGAGGGAGAGCAACGGGATGACCTAGATGAAGCTGATCTGTATGTAACCACCATGTTAGATGCCTCTTGCAGGAGTTTGTCATGAGTATTTGGTGGGACAAGGATAGATCCTGCATTGACCACTGGGCAAATAGTAGCCAGTGAAGTACTCTCATGTGTAGATGGGCTAGGAGAACTAAAAGAATGGTGGATGCCATAGTTCCTAGAAGTTGAAAAACTATTCTGGCCTGTACTTTGTCTTTTTTCAGCAAAAATCTGACTTGGTTGTGCAACGATTCTGTCCTTTCTGGTGTCAGTTTTGCTGTCATGGTGGCTGAGTCTATGTCTGAGCCTAAGAAGATGATGCACTGCGATGGAGATAAGGTGGATTTTTTTAGATTTATTGTAATCCCTAATCTGGCGCACAAGGATAGAGTCTCACCCCTGGCTCAGACTAGTTGGTGCTTTGTGGTAGCAGTGAGGAGCCAGTCATCTAAGTACGGAAATACCTGGAATTCCTGATATTTCCGGTGAGCCGTGACCACTGCCATACATTTGGTGAATACTCTGGGAGCTGTAGTGAGGCCAAAGGGCAGTGTTCAAAATTGAAAATGACTGGCTCCCAGCCAAAAATGTAGATATCTTCTGGAGCACCTGTCCATTTTGATATGGTGGTACACTTCCTGAAGATCTATGGAGCACATCCAATTGTCTTTTTCGATAAACGGAAAAATTGACTGCAGAGTGATCATACAGAACTTTGATTTTTTTACAGACTTGTTTAGCTTGCTGAGATTTAGAATTGATCTCCAGTCCCCAGTCTTTTTTGGAACTAAAAAGAATCGTGAGTAAATTCCGGATCCTATTTGCTCTGCGAGGACTTCTTGGATGACTCTTTTTTGAAGTAACGAGATGACCTCTGATGTTGCATGGTCTAACTGAATGGGTGGCACATCTGGTAAAGACTGATTTACAGGGGGATCGGAAACAAAGGGAATGAGGTAACCTCTGGAAATTGTATTTTGTACCCATCGAGCTTGGGAAATTTGTAGCCAGATGCTTGGGTACAGTGAGAGACAACCCCCGACTGCCTCTAGAGATGGACAGTCGGGCAACCCCTCAGGGGGGATGAAAGGGACGATCAGAGAAAGCATCTCTATCATCCTGGTGTTGCAGATCCCCTCTGCCACAAGCATGGCGTCTTCCATTATATCCTCCCCCTCTGCCTCTAGGGCAGGGCTGACCTTGTGCCTGAGGGAAACCTTTTTGGGATTTATGGAACCACATTTTCCCTCCTGTTTGACCCTTGGGATAGGGTCTAGAAGGGAGGGAGAAACGGACTACGACAGCAGATAAGGTTTTCACTTCCTGCTCACACCTGGTCAAAGTCTCTTTTACCTGAGGTCCAAAAAGAGTTGAACCATCAAAGGGGACGTTGGTAAAGGAAGACATAAAGGATTCCATAAAATTGCATAGACGCATCCAGGAATGGCTCCTAAGAGAGATCCCTGCTGTGGCTGCCCTGCTCGCTCCATCAGCTGCATAGGAAATCAGCCTCATGGAGGAGTTAGCAATAGAGGTAAGGGTGGAGAGCTGCGCAGATACCGTGTCAGTGGATCCTGAAGCTACTGAACCCTGAAGGGCATCTCCCAACTCCTTCAGGAGATCCCTTTGAAGTATAGTAAAATGGGACAGATAATTCAGTGATCGTGAGGTAAATGCCGCTGAAGAAAAGGTATGCTTTCCATACCTATCCATCATCCTGGACTCTTTATTAGGAGGATGGATATTTGAGGATGTCTCTGACAACTCCTTCTTCGTGGCCGCTGCTACTACTATAGCATCCACAGGAACTCCCTAAGACAGAAAAGATTTGTCTTACGGGGCAGTCATAAATTTGTTTGGCCTCCTCAGGACAGGCTCCACTGTGTCCAGGGAGGTCCAAGTTTTCTGGGATATGACCCCTAAAAGTTGGTCATATGGCAGTGTCACCCAAGAGGTGGAAGGTTGGGAACCAAAAGTCTCAAGGTACACTGATTCAGCCTCAGTAGGGTTAGAGGTCTTCCAATCACCTCTCTGTCTAAGGATTTCGAGGATGTCAGCAAAGGAGACATCCTCAGAGGAGGATCTTGAGGACCCATCTGATTCATCCAAATCAGTGTCTGAAGTGACAGACTCAGGTGAGTCAATGTGCTTCCTCTTACAAAGTCTCTTCCAAGGGACCTCTCCAGTGGGATAATCTGGGGAGGTCTTGGAAGAGGGGACACCTCCAATGGGGGCTCCTTGGGGCTCTAGTTCCCTAAGCTTAGGGGCAGGTGGGGGAGAAGAGGTTGCTACCGGATGCTGGAGGGAGATCGGGTCCAAAGGCAGGGCTTTGGCACTAGACAAAGCTTTCTCTACGGTTTCAAAAGCCTTACCACCCCACTACGAAGAAGACCTTCGCTCTGAGGAAATGGAAGGTCGACTCCTAGCAGGAGGGAGAGGTTCTGAAGTGGACGTGGGAGCCGAGCTCACACGAGCCGATGTATCAAGAGGGAGGGAGGGTCGGTTCCAAAGAAAAAAACGGGGTGACTATCCCTCTCAGAGTTGACCCGAGAGCATTGGCCCCCAGACCCCTCGGCTCCAGACTGAGCTGATGAGGATAGAGTTATCAGTTCCAAGGAAGCAGGAAGAATTCTCAGAACCAAAGGTTCCAGCACTAAAGGACCCAAAGCATTAGACTCCAAGAGTGAAGGAGTCGGAGGAGGAGCAGTAGCCTGAAGATGAGATGGCTCCAAAGCCTTTGGGTCCGGAGAAGCTAAAATTTTTGCCAGCGCTGGGTCATAGAGCAGCCTCTTCACCACCCACTCGACATCCTCATCAGAAAGTGTTCTGGAGGAATGGATGGAGATAGATGGAGATCTCCTCCTTTCCAAAATAGGAGATCTTGAAGTTGGTGAAACCAGTTCCAAAACAGGTGAATGTGTCGACATAGAAAGTTGTCTCGGCACCGAAGAAACAGATGGCACCGAGACTGAAGAAGCAGAATTGGCGCCGTTGCTTTAGATTTCTTAGATGGTTCTGAAGCCAGAACTGATGGAGATTTCCTTTTATGAGTCTTGGGGACTGTCTAACCTTGTTCCAGCTGTTCTTGGAAGGAACTAGCCATAAGACCCCTATCTATTAGTTTCCTTTTCCTTTCATTAAGAACCCTAGTACTGAAAGCATGACAGAAAGTACAGGGTTCTTGTAAATGAGCCTCTCCAAGACAGTACACACAGCTGGTGTGACTGTCAGTCAATGACATTTTTTTGAGAGCGTTTGTCGCATTTATTAAAGCCAGAAGGGTGGTGCTCTTTTTGGTCTCTGTCTTTATCTTTAGACATATGTCTATTGGGCAGAAATAACAATACAACAACAAAAGGCAACAGAAGAACTATAAGGAGAAACATATGTATATATACTTTTTTTTTTTTTAAGAAAGAGAAATTGAAGGACTAGCACTCAGAGAGGAAAGACCCTATAATTTAAAAGGGCAACTATAGCCCTTTAACTAAAATGGGCTGTACAATCCTTAAGAAAGGGGGACAGAGGAGCAAGCACTCACTACAATCACTCAGATAATAGGTGAAAACTATTTAAATAGAAAAAAGTGAAGAAATACAGTCAAAAATATTGAAAATTATCAAACAATTCTACTTAGCCAATGAGCCAGTAAGGAGACAACCTCGAAGCTTTCGCGGCAAACGAGATCTGGGGAATTGCTGTGAGGCACCATGGGATAGGGGATAGCCTCGAGCCAGTAAAAGCTCTAGAGCTTTACTATCAGCCGAGTCGGAGCCAAGGATCGGCTCCGAACCCATCTAGCAAGAATTACAGCGAGATAGGACTACATAACATTACTTAATTTTATCATGTCTCAATAAATATGGATATTGCTGAACCAATTCATGTGTGGGTAAATAATTTACCACTATTGCCCTTGTTTTAGCTTCATTAATGTTGTATCCTGAAAAGATCTGAAACTGTCCCAAAATGTTTCACAACACTGTTATGTAGCTTTCTGGTTTTGTCAGGTATAAAATAATATCATCTGCAAATAGAGACAGCTTTTTTGACTACCATACCAATTATATCCTGGAATTTCTGAGTCCCTTATTTTCTTTGCAAATGGTTCTAAATATAATGCAAATAATAAAGGGGAGAGAGGACACCCCTGCCTGGTTCCTCTGCTCAAGAAGAAATTATCATAGAGGAGCCCACCCACTTTAATTTTCACATCCAATCCCTCATATATCCTCCCAATCAACATAATAATTTTATCAGGGAATGCAAATGCTTCCATTGCTCTTCTCATAAAATCCCAGCTTACTTTATCAAATGTTTTCTCATCAAGACCCACCAGCAGCAGTGGTATTTTCTTACTTTCTGCTTCCCTCTGGATCATCACTGTTCATTTTACGTTGTCAATGTTTGCCTCCCCTCCACAAAACCACACTGATCCATATCTGTCAATATTGGCATCAGTTTTGCCTTTCTTTTAGCCATTGTAGGCAAACACTTTACAGTCATGATTTAGTATTGAAATGGGCCTGTATGAAGCAGGATCTGATGGATCTTTACCCTCTTTAGGTGTTATCGCTACCACTTTCTTCCAGGATATTGGTACTTCGCCTCCTCTTAAAATACTGTTAAACAAATCCTTCCAAGATCTTTATCAGTTTCCCTCCTAGTTTTCACAGCAACATCATCTATTCCTGTGGATGTTCCTGTAGATTGGTTATACATCACAATTTTATCTCATCTCCTATCCTAACTGTTAGTAATTGAGCCTTCTCTACCACCAACCTTGGCATATTTAATTCCTCCATAAGCATTTCCATTTGTACTTTTTCTTGACTTCCATATTTCTCTGCTTTATACAGACATTCATAGAATTTCTGAAATGTTTCTAATACTTCTACAGGATCACTTGTTATCTTCCATGTTATAGACTCCCTAAGCTTGGTAACAGCCCTTTCAACTTTATGTTGCCTGAGTATTGAGCTAAAAGTTTTTGTGCTCTAGAGTTATTATCAAAAAGCAGTTGCTTAACAGCAATCTTTCTAAACTCAGGCATATTATCGAGGTAATCCTTTATTTTTGTTTTAGTGTTCTGTAGTTGCTCTTCTTCTTCTGTGAAATTCCTCCTATTCTGCAATACTTTAGCATTTGTCAGTACCTCTAAATTATTCTTGTTACTTCTTAATCATATTTCCCTTTCTTTTATTTCCACACCATTTTTAAACTCTACCTTAATTTTATCCCACTCCATAGCTATATTTCCAGAAGTAGTTTTGATCCTCTAGAATAGCTCCTGAATAATCTCCACTACCCATTCCTTAAATTCCTCTCTTTTCAACAGATAGGTAGTTAAGCGCCATTGTCTCATTTTTATTTCACTATATGTGTTTTTATTTTAGTTATTATTGGTGTGCATGATCTGAAGTAGTTATTGGGTGCATATCAAAATAAATTCAGTCCAAACTCCTGGTACATCTTCCATGCCAACTATTTTTATACATTTCTTTAGAAATCTACCCTCCTTTGTTATATTTTCCCTTCTGCCCCTCCGCACACCCTCACTGTTGCAAATCAAATTCCAGTCCCCGCCTATAAGTAATATTCCCTGCTTAAACTGATTATTTCTCCCAGAATTTCCTTAAGCTCCATTAGTTTTCAGTGGAATATAAATACATGCTGGTGTAATCCTCTTCCCTTGCCAGTAGCTCATTAATACTACAAATCTATCATTATTGTCTTTTTTATCCTCTTCTATCACTATTAGAGTTCCTCTTGCAATTAATATAAGTAATCTTGTCTTCCTTTTCCCAGGGTGTTCCGCTGAATAACAATCCTGAAAACCTTTCTTTATCAAATTCACATGTTCAGGGCTTTCCAAGTGTGTTTCCTGTAGCATAGCTATTTGCACTCTACATTTTTTGATATTGTTCACTAATCTATCTTTTTGTATTTATCTGTGAGATCATTCATGTTTATAGACATTACAGAAAGCATCATATTCTTGAAAAATTATTAGTCCCGCCTTTTATTTATAATAGTTTTTTGTTAAATGTCTAATTCCAGCTTTTGTGTTATATGCATATACTGTTTGGCAGGTTTATCTTTTATATAGTTGTTTTTATCTCCATGTGAGCCTATGTCACACCTTACAGAACATTTGTTTTAATGAAAATCCTCAAACAAAAATACAAACACACCCCCAATACCCCCTAAAACCTATTAACGTAATAATAACACACAAAACTATCATACAAGGAATAAAAATGTTCCAAACTGACAGCCACACATACAGCCTCGAGATAACCTAATAGAAAAGTCATCCATGCTAAGACGCATCGTACAGCCTGTAGTTCTGTTTTATTTAGTGCTGTCTGGATTTCTTAAAACTGAACAAGGCAAAAGAGAGAAGAAGGGAGAAAGAAAAAGCAAGAGTCCCTATTTACCACTTGTATCCCCATTACACATAAAAAATAACTGAAAAAAACTTTATAACATGCAAAGAAAACCATGCAGCATCAAAATATTACTATTAAGAAAATAATTGTTTTACTTACAGTCAGCTTTCACCTTCCTTTTCCCCTCTCCTGACTATTTTTCTGAACATTAATGACATGAAGTATAGCATATGCTTTAGAGTCTCCTACAAGTTTACCAAAGTCCAAAAAAGTCCAATATTTCCAGATTTGCTTGTTCTGTCATGTTTCACAAATATAATTATAACTTTGTAATCCCACATTTGTCAATTTCCAAGCTACTGACTGTATTCTCCAAACATATTTGACATGAAGTAGGGCATAAGCTTTAGAGTCCCCTATATGTTTAACAAAGTGCAAGAAAGTCCAACAGTTCCAGATTCTCTTGTTCTGTTCCTATTCATCTCCATCTCCCAAACTCTGTCTCTGCTTCATTTCCAACGTACTCTTGATTCTTCTAGTCAACTCTTGTGCTCTGTTCCCTCTATCAAGCATTTTCCATTGACACACTGGAAAAGGTTTCACTGGTATAGTCTCTCTGTGTTCTTTATTACCAGAAGAACAAGAAGCAGAATCTCTTGTATCACAACTTGCTTTATGGTGGAGAAACATTTGTATTTCTTCCTTAGCATGTACTTCATCAAAAAATTATTTTGTTCATCCAGGGAAATATATTTTGAAGATAGCTGGGTACAGCAGTTTTAATCTCATGCCTTGTCCTTGACATTCCCTGAGTAGTAGAATAAATGTACTCCTCTTCTGCCTGGTGTACCATGAGTAGTCATTCTCCGCAAACACTCTGCTGTCTCCCGCTTTTAGTATTTTGGCCTTCTGCCACAGTTTTGTCAGAATCAACTTCTTCTGCTGGTAAGATTGCATACTATTAAAGGTCTAGGTTGTTTTCTCATAGCCAGGTTTGGAGCATACACACAATATGCCCTTTCAATTAACAATTTCTGTTGTGGAATACTAGTCCAGTTGCTTATTTGTACTTTCATAAAATTAATACAGTCTGTTCCTTCCAGCGTCTCGGGTACAGCAGAAATTCTCAAGTCTTCCCTACGTGCGCTGTCCTCTAATTGTATTACTTTTTGAAACATGTCTTGTGCAGTCTCATATTGAGCCAGCCTTTTCTTCATTATGGCTTCTGAGTTTTGCAGTTTTATCACCTTGTTTGAATATCTGTTTAAAGCTTCTTCCATTTTTCCAGCCTTTTATTGTTTGAGTTTATATACTCCATCAGAGTTTCATTTATTTTAATCAGGTCTGTATGCATTTGTTTTATACTTTCTTCTAGGTTACTGGAAGTCATGTTTGGAGCTTGCACTGCTTTTTACTGAACAGCTGCAGTATTCTTCTCAGTCAGTGTTGTCGCCTTTTATAGCTGACTTTCCTTCAGGTCCTCATTATTTCTTTTTTCCTGGCATCCAGGCAGTACACTTACTAGCCAGTTATTGAAATTTATCCAGAAATCCAGGTCCATTGGCTTTCTCTGCTGAGTTTCTGTTTTCACACTGGGAGAACTAGAATTAAGTTGTTATTCAATTTGCAGCCTTCTTGCTGGTCAAGTCTGGTATTCATGTTATACACCTTCCATTGCATTTCTTGCGTCCTTTGCATGTGTTCCTTCACTAAGAATCTTTAACCTAACTTGCATGTCTGTAAAGTATGTTATTATACTTTTAATTGGGGTTTTCTGTTCTTTTGTGGTCTCCTTTATTATGTGCAGCAAACCCAAGGGATGTCTACCAAATAGTAACTCAAGTGAGGTAAATCGTCCTGAAGGTTGGGGTACCTCCCTTACAGGAGGTGGGAAGGCTACTAATCCCATTTCTTATAATTTTCTTCTAGGATCTTCTTTAGCATAAACTTCAGAGTTTTATTAAAGTGCTCCACTATCCCATTACTTGACGGTGGTACACTGAAGTTCCTAAGTGACATGCCAGTTTTGGGTGGTGCCATTTATGAAGTATGTGTATGGTTGCTCATGTTTCCTAAAGGATAAAGTACTAAACTTTTTTAGCATTTAGCTTTAGGTCATAATCATGGAACTATATGTTTGCATATGTTAGGCCCTCTTGGAGGATCTGAGAGTCCTGTGGAGAGCTGATGATAGCTCCAAGTTTGGAATCATCTGCAGATTTGGTCAGCAGACCCATAACATCAGCTTTAACCCCAGAGAAGTAAATGCCAAATCAAAGCAGTCCCAGCACTGATCCCTGGCGACCCCAATAGTAATGAACCTTTTAGAGGACAGTGTTCCCATGGTCCTGATTGACTGTGTTCTTTAATTGAGGCAGTCTGATTCCCACAGGGTTACATAAAGGTTTGCATTTAGTTTTATTAATTTGTCAATAATGCCAGAATGTGAAGTGGTATCAAAGGCTTTTGTCAAATCAAGGTTCATAGGTGGGTACTAGGCTATCTGCCCGAAGGCATTTATAAGCCTAGCCAGAATGTGTTGGCTTTTGCCACCCCCTTAGATCAGTTCCCTGTGCCTCTGTCCAGCAGAGCCACTGAAGTGATCCCCGAGGTAAACTTTCTGTCTCCCATTAAGCTGTTTGTGCTGATTTGTACCATTCAATATTTCAGTGACTTTTTCAAAGAAGTCTTCTAAGTTTAACATGCATGAGTATCCTTTTACAAGGCCAAACTGGTTTGGGTCCAGGGGTTCTAAACTGCCAATATCTTTTTTTATGAGTTCCATAATGATGCACTCCGTTAGTTTACAAATAAGGCTTACTTGTCAGCAGTTGTTGGGATCAGTGGTGAGTCCACCCTAGTAGAGTAGGATGACCACAGCTGTTCTCCACATTTCTAGCACAAAGATGATTTCAAAGCTGAGGTCGAACAGATTTAGTACTGAGTTAGTAATTGTGTGCTTAATACTGACAGGAAGGCAGCAAAGTACATTGTCCAGATCCACAGAATTAGTGTTCTTGGTTTTGGACAGTGCCCTTAGGATCTGACCTGAGGTTATCTGTGGAGGTGGTTGTAGATATGGTGGAATGTAGAGGGAAGTCTTGGGGTGCTGGAGTTAAAGACTGTGCTAAATTTATCTTTTAGTGTTTTTGCTGTGTCCTCAGGATCTGAGTGGGTCTCATTATGCATCAGATTGATACAGTGTTGGACATTGTTCTTGAGGTTAAAAAGGCTCTATGCCTGGTCTACACAGTGGTGACAATTTTCACTTCATACTTATCCGTGCAAGATTTCAGATTTAATTTTGTCCCTAGGTTCTTTGTTTAACTTTTTAAAGTCACTGCTGGACTGTGAGGCATTTAGTTTACTTCTTGGGACAAATGTTTTTCCTTTTATAACATACAACTCAAAGAGAAAGGAAAACATTAACCCTTGTCTAGGTATTGAACACTGGTTCCCCTGCATTTCATGCAATTGTCACTGCCACTGGACTAACAAGGAAGGTTTCCTATAAGATCATTTATTTCTTCACTCAAGTAGGAAACTACCCTAATGAAATAGATGGCGTTTCAAGTTGCCTAATGTGTTTGGATTGATACGTGTCAAAAATGGCATTGTATATAGGTTAAATCAATAAAAAAATAAAAAATGGCATTGTACGCTATAACTGGCCTAATCAGAAATATGTAAAGAGGATTATAGCTTCTTTTGGGCTGGAAGGATTTTTCTGACTACTGATGCTATATGGTAGTCGAAGGAGAGAGCATTATCGACCCAGGTACCAAGATCCTGGATTACCTTGTCAGTTTAGAGTGGGATACTGGCTATACCATACATTGTGGGAGAATTCTGTTTTTTAAATGTGACAACACTGCACTGTTTAGCAAAGCATGTGTTTAATTTTAAACCATTTCTGTACATCAGTGGATATTGTGGGTCAGCTCTAGCTGTAATGAATTGATATCAGAGGGTTGTTTAGCACCCAGCTCACAGTCATCAGCAGACTTAGTTAACCATAGGTTTGGTTCTACAGTATGGATACTGGAGAGGTATATACCAAAAAGTAAGGTCCCAGCACAGAGACCTGATGTACACCACTAGTTAAGCTTTTACTTTCTGCCTGCCTCCTTAACAATATGTTTTTTGTCTTTCACCCACTTTGCTATCCACCTTACAACATAAGGGTCAGCATTTAGGGCTCTTAGCTTATTTATATTAGCATGGGGATGCTTCTGGGGTATACCATGAGAGTAAACATAGATTGCTGCTAGTTATTAGACATCTGGGTAAATTATCTAGACCTGTGAAAGTAGTATGGTTGGTTTTAAAATGTACAGTTAGGATATGGGCCTTTATGATTTTTTTTTTGGGGGGGGGGGTATTCAGAGATTTGTACTTTCAATCTGTTACCACGGTGAAGTTGATACCGAGTCTGTCTGCTAGTATATTTGCGATGTCTTTTGAGTCAGAGTGGGTGGGGCCATTTTGGAAGAGTTCAATACACTGCTGGACATTTCTTAATTTCCTGATGTAACTAAAGGATTAGTAGTCGTCTTTTGTTTCCAATGTTAGTTTTAATTCGTGTTTGGCTTTAATCTTCCTGATGATACCATTTAGTTCCTCACTAATCATTCTAATACAGTTTTTGATATGGGATGATTTGGATTTGTTACAGCACTTTAGAAGATGTTTCCTCTTGTTTTATAGAGCTTACTTATACTGTTGGACCACTAGGGTGGTTTGTTCATAAATTTCTGATTATATTTGGTTCTAGTAGGGACAGCAAAATCAAAACATTTAGTTAGGTGAGAATTAAACTCTGTTGCATAAGTATCAGCTGGGATTGCACCAGGACTGGTGATATTACAAATACACTAGTGAGTTCATCATATTTGAATAGGTCTGTACATTTGAGATCCTTAAATTTAGATGTGTTGATTTCAAGGGGTGGCT
Source organism: Protopterus annectens (assembly GCF_019279795.1). Taxonomy (NCBI): domain Eukaryota; kingdom Metazoa; phylum Chordata; order Ceratodontiformes; family Protopteridae; genus Protopterus; species Protopterus annectens. The sequence continues at coordinate 1,352,373,664 of NC_056732.1, forward strand.
AAAACTTGACAAGTTTGTTTTCAAATTTAACCAAGGATGTGATTACTAAAGGAGTGGTGCGTTTTGGGGATGTTGGTTAGAACCAGGTCTAGAATGTTTTTTTCATGATAGCTGGCTGATTTACTATTTGTTTTATCAGGTCTAGGAATCTCTGGGCAAATCTGCTTTTAGAGGTGCAGGTGCACTAGCTTACTAAAGGATAGTTGAAACTTGCAAACATTAAGGCATTTTTCATTGAGTTGTTTAGTAAGTAGATTAAGGAATCTTCCATGGACTTTTGGGGACATAGAGGGTGTCATATAATAGGCTGCAAATTAAAAATTCTTTGTTTGGTGCAAGCTGGAGCTCAATACATTCAGTTTTTTAGTCTCTGGGTATGTTCCTACAGGTGATGTGATCTATAACAAATATAGAAACATTACTGCAGCTTCCATCAGGCCTGAGTGTGTGGTACATGCAAAACCCAAGTGTGGATGGAGTGCTACTTTAACAGTGAAATCAAGTTTAATTTACAGCACATATATGGATGCATTCAAGTTGCAGAAGAGCCTCAAGATCTAGCAAGTTGTTATTAAAACTCATGGCATTGACAAGAGCTACCCTGATATAGTCAGATTTGAAGTTCAGCTTAGATGTATTTCTCTCTGTTATGTTTGGATGTCCAGCAGTTGGACTCTGCCTAAAAAAAAGCTACTATGGTAGCAACATAGGCTTTAGTCAGTACACAGAAGCTGTGGAGTGAGAGGTGCAGCCCATCCTTTCCGAGCCAAGTTGCAACTTATGAGAAGCTAGGGAATTATCCCTATGACTATTATAAAAGTTTGAAATTGCTGCCAGCTGAATTTTAATAGTAGAAGGAGAGGCTCCTGCATCAAAAAGAGAGGATAAGAATTCTAAAATCTTTTCGATGGAAGCTGAAAGGGGGGGGGGGTCAATATTCCTTTCACTGGACCAAAAGATAAATCTCTTCCATTTACTCAAACAGAGTTTATGGGTGGATGGTTTATGAGAGGCCAGTAAAATTCTGTGTACTGGAGAGGGATGGTTAACTTGCCTGGCAATTAATGCAACTGAAGAACCATGCTGTTAGCTTGAGGTTCTGAAGGTTTGGGTGAATGAGATTTTCAGGATGAGACAGGAGGCCCAGAGTTGGATCCAGAGTCCAAGGTGTTTTATCAGGTAAGGTCAGAGAAAGGGAAACCATATTTGTCGTGGCCAATAAGGGGAAATTAGGATTACTCTGCTTTTCAACCTTAGGGATTTCTGAAGGAACTTCGCAATTTAGGGAAGTGAGGAAAATGCATAAAGAAATCCGGGAAGCCAAGTGTGTAAAAGAGTGTCCCTGGATGACTCCACCAGTGAGGAATTACGGCAAAGTAGTTGCTGCACATGTTGTTCATGGGTGAGGCAAAGCGGTCACAGCAAGGCTGGCCCCATTGGTGGAAAATCATTTCCGCCACTTTTGGATTGAGGGACCACTCATGAGGTAGAAGAATAGACCTGCTCGGTTTTTCTACTATCACATTGGATCTCCCCAGAATATGCATTGCTATTAGAAGCTGGTTGGAAGAAATCACCCACTGCCACACTTTGAGTGCATCTCGACATGAGGATAAGATTTGGTTCCCCCTTGTTTGTTGATGTACCGAACTACAGACATGTTGTCTGTTAGGATCACAATAGTCCCTACTAAGGAGAACAGTTTGAAAGGCTTGCAATGCTAAAAGCACTGCTCTCATTTCTAAAATGTTGATATGCAAACTGGCCTCAGTGGAAACCAAGTACCCTGAATAGTCCTGCCCAGATAATGCCACCCCCAGCCCATCTGGGAGGTGTCTTTGATTACTATGGCTTTGGGCTGTTGTGAAATAAAAGGGTGACCTAGAAGAATGTCCTCCGTGTCCTCCGAGTGCATCCACCAGGATAAAGCTTTTTTGCAAAGACTGGTAACTAAAATCTGATCCGACATAGGCTGGTGGAGTATAGACCACTGAGTTGCAAGCAGCCATTGAATAATTTGTGTATGAAATCTTGCCAAGGGAACTACAGTTATTGTTGCTCCCATAGAATCTATGGCATGTAAAATTAGATGGGCTGGTACCTCCTTGTTGTGCTGTATCTTTTGAACTTGTTGCCTGATTTTTTGTTGTCTCACTGGCGGAAGGGAGGCTATGAACTTTTTTGTATTTAGTTTTGCTGCTATGAACTCTAAGCTCTGAGTTGGAGTCAACTGAGATTTTTTTCATAATTCACTGTGATTCCTAGATTAAAACAAGTCTGTAGGACATAGTCTCTCACTATAATTGACAGATGCCAGGTTGGAGCAGTAATGAGCCAATTGTCTAAGTATGGAAACATCCATATCCTTGCAGTCTTGAGTGAGCTGCTACTACTGCCATGCATTTGGTGACCATACTGGGAGCTGAGGTGAGACCAAAGGGCAGAACACTAAACTGATAGTGACTGGCTCCCAGCCTGAAGTGGAGGAACCTCCTGGAGTGTTTGCCCAATTTTATGTGATAATATGCATCCTGAAGGTCTATTGAGCACATCCAGTCATCCTTTTTCAGAAAGGGAAGAATGGACTGTACCATGACCATCCAGAATTTTATTTGTTGAATGGACTTGTTCAATAAATTGACATCTAAAATTGGTCTCCAGTCTCCTGTCTTCTTTGGCATTAAAAAGAATCTTGAGTAAGTTCCTGACTCTAACTGTTCTGGTGGGACTTCTTGGATGATTCTTTTTTTCTAGCAGTCTTTGGATTGCTAGTACTTCTGGCTCCCTCTGACTGGGTGGAACATCAGGGAGTCTTCTGATAAAGGGAGGCGAAAGAAAAAAGGTATGACATAACCTCTGGATACAATCCTCTACACCCAGGTATCTGATGTGATTTCTAGCCAGGTGTTCAGGTGCATAGTTAAGTGTCTGCTGACTGAATCCAGAGGAAGGCAATCATGCCTCCATTCAGGAACACTGATAGGGTTTCCAGAAAAGGAATCTCTGAAACCCTGGTTTTGCAGGCCACCTCTGCCACGTGGGAGTCATCTGCCCCTGGGGGTACTTTTACCATGTATGTCTTGAAAAAGCCCTCTGGATTTTTCGAACCACATTTTTCCATCCACTCTCTTGATTCCTGGAAAAAGGTCTTTGAGGAGCGGAAGAACATATGCCCACAGCAGAAAGGGTCTTTCCATTTTTCTCACACCTAGATAATGTTTCTCTAACCTTTGGGCCAAATAAGGACGATCCGTCAAAGGGTGCATTGATGAATGAAGACTTAAATGGCTCTGCAAAGTCACAAAGTTGCATCCAAGTGTGTCTCCTTATGGCTATGCTTGAACTTGCTGCACTGGTAGTCCCTTCAGCTGCATGTGCATTGAGCCTCATGGACAAATTAGACACAGACCCCATGGTAGCTAACTGAGAGGCAACTTTGTCTTGTACCTCATCAGAAACAGCTCCTGCCTATGTATCTGAGAGCTCCTTGATCAGATCCCTTTGAAGTGTAGTGAAATGTGCCAAAAAATACAAAGACCATAATGCAAAGGTCAATGAAGCATAAATCTGCTTGCCAAACCTATCCATCATCTGGAACATTCTGTTGGGTGGATGGACAGAGGAACTTTCCTCAGCTAGTTCCTTTTTCATGGCCACTACTATGACCATGGCATCTACTGCTAGATCCTTTGCCCAAAATTGTTTATCTTCTGGAGGAGATACAATTTTATCTGGCCTCCTGGGAATAGGCTCAATGGAGTCACATGCCTTCCACGCCCATTGAGGAATCAACTGGATAGGGTTCATCAGTGGGTGGAGTCACCCAAGAGGTAGATGGGCAGAGTGCGAAAAGCCTGCAGGTATACAGATTCATCAGGGGTAGGGTTTTGGGAGTTCTAATCACCTCTATTTCAAAATTGTCAGGATATCTCCACAGTACACATCATCAGGAGGTGATCTGGGGGTCCCATCCTCATCATCAAAATCAGTATCTTCCATGATGGATTCCTGTGGGAAATCTAAGTGCTTCCTCTTACACTTTTTCTTCTGAGGGACCACCTCAGGAGGATTGTGTGGAGATGTATCTGAAGAAGACAGAATCCGAATCTGAGGGTCCTGAGGTTTTAGCACTAGCTGTCCCAGTGGAGGAGGTGACTGGAGAACTAGACTAGAGGAAGGAACATGCTTCAAAGAAGAAGAGGTCAACTGAGTGGCTGAGGCAGCCAAGGCCCTCTCCATAGTCTCGAAGGCTGACCCCGCTGAAGATGGAAAGGAGCCCAGACCCGAGATTGACTGCCCCTGAATCATGGTCATTTCCCGCCTCAATGAGGTAGCCCCTGAGACAGGTCAGTGCAGAGCTAACCCCAGCCAAAGTGCCAAGATGCAGGGATGTCTCTGAAAAAAGAGGAGTTGACTCCTGCCCCTCAGGGCCGACAAGACTGCTATGGCCCAGGGAGGTCTCCGTATCCGACAGAGCTGAAGAACTCAGAGCTTGAATTGGTGCCAAAGTAACAGGGACTTTCTATACCAATGCAGCTGACACAGGACATCTCGAAGCTGAAATCTCCAAGGCCTCAGAGGAAGTTAGAGGAGGAGTAGTCAACGGGGTGAAAGAGTGTTCAGAAGTCAAAGAGATCGCAGCTGAGGGAGCACCTGAAATTCCTCTCACCCATAAAATTTTGTCTACCAGTCTCTCCACGTCAGTCTCTGTGAGGCTTTTGGTGGAATGGATGGAGGACACAGAAGAAGACTTAGGTCTATGTAAAAAGACCTCCGGTAATTCACCAGCAAAGGCATCAATAGATGGGGAATATTGACACCTAGGTGTCTGCCAAGTAGATATACTAGGTGTCGAACCACTCGGCAGTGAAAAAGTGCTCAGAGCCTGGGTCTGTGGAACCGAGCCATCAGTTTGTATCTGCTCCGAAATGCTCATTGTTGAAGATTAGATGCTAAGGAAAGTGTTGGAGCAGACACTGCAGTATCAATATTAATTGGAGCTGATGCCGTTTTCTGCACCGACGATTCCACTTTTTTAACAGTTGCCACTGGAGAAGATAGCATAGGCACACTTCTTTTCTTGACCTTCCCAGAGGAAGGAGTAGAGGAGTAAGATGACAAAATATTTTTTCTACAGATTTGGCCACATCAAAGGCAGTAGGAATTAAACCTTTTAATATAAGCTTATTCTTTCTCTCAGCTAAGGCTTGGTGGCTGAAGCCATGACAAATATTGCAATCTTCCTGCAGGTAATGTGGTCCCAAACAGTAGACACACAAAGTGTGTGTGTGTCTGATGAAGGAATTTTGTGGCCACACTGTTGACATTTTTTAAAACCAGAGGGGCCCTTAGGTTTGTCAGCCATGCTAACAAGAAAAAGCACTCTCTCCACATACACTCACAACAAAAGGTTAGAGCACGGCCAGTCACTCACAAAGATTCAAAGGCAAACTAACACAAGATATATTTTTTAAGGTATAGAGAAAGTGGGGAGAGTACACCAAAATGTATGTAAGGGGAAGAAATCTGCCAACAATGGTAGAAAGAAATACACAAAGTGTACAGACAGGAAGAGAAAATACCAACAATGGTGATAACAATTTACACAAGTAAAAAGGGTAGGAGAAAAACAGATGAAGTAAACTAGACTTAGTTGAAAAAATAAGTAACTAACAGTAAATAAATTGACTTAGCTTGAGAGAGAAGACGGACATGTATGCCCAGGAAAGTGGCAAATGAGATCTGAGGTAACTGGGATAGATGCATAGTGGGTAGGGTTGAAGCTTGAGAGTTTTTGGCCTGCACAAGCTGTAGAAATGGCAGAGACAGTTCCGATGGAACCAAACCCATTGGTGAAAGATAAAATGAAGATTGACAACTTCAGATTTAGAATTTTATTGGAAGACATGCACATTTGCACCTGAAAGTAAGTCTACAAAAGGAAGTGAGCAGTCCATTTGAGGCATTAGGATACTTACTGTAATGGCTCTTCTGGCTTCTAGAGTTAGGAGGTGTAATCTTATGTAGGTCACTTTAAGTTGAGTGAGCACTCTTTGTGGTTGGAGTTCTACATTATAAATGGCAGAGTCTGACCTACAGAAAGGCATAAATATTACTGCTGTGTCATGAAAAGAATTATTTGCTGTGATGGGTTAAAAATATGAATTGGGGAATATGATGTCAACTTTCTTTTAATTTTATAAAGCATCTTTTCATAGTTTTTAGTATTTAAAGTTAGTTTATTAATCTGCATCCAGTTCCAGATTAATGAAAAATAAATTTGCAACAAATCATTTAGCTCAGTCTGTGAAGAAGAATCTTATGACAACGTTCATCTGCATAAAGGATATTTAAGGTGGGCATTTCCCAAGGAAGATCATTAATATAATATATGAAAAGAATAATAATAGTACTGAGCCCTGTGGGACACCTGTGGGACTTGGCATTGGATGCACTCCATTCCTTGAACTGGCTGGAACTCCCCAACTATCTCTCTTACATTCAACTGCTAACTGCTCACAAACTCATTTTCAAACCCTCTAACTGCCCTTCTCTCTCCTCCATACTCAGCTTGCATCATCCTGACAGACTACTCAGGTCCAGTAACCAGAACATCCTCAAAGTATACAAACCCTTACGTGCCCCTGGGCAATTTCTCCTGTCTTTGTCCCTTGCCTGCCTATGGAATTCACTTCCCCCCCACATTTGAATTACCCAAAACCACTCCACCTTCAAGACCATGCTCCATTCCCATCTCTGTTCTCACTGGGAATGCTAATGCTCTCACCCCACCTGACTCCCTCTATATAATTTTTTCTCCTTTCTCAAAACTCAACCTAGTGACCACCTTCATTTCATTTCCACTAACTCTACCTTTATTCCTTCATTTCAATTCCACTCCCTCTCCCTTTTTTCCTTCATTTCATTTCCACTCCCTCTCCCTTTTTTCCTTCATTTCATTTCCACTCCCTCTCCCTTTTTTCCTTCATTTCATTTCCACTCCCTTTCCTTTTTTCCTTCATTTCCACACCGTCTCCCTTTTTTCCTTCATTTCTTTTCCACTCCCTCTCCCTTTTTTCCTTCATTTCATTTCTACTCACTCTCCCTTTTTTCCTTCATTTCATTTCTACTCCCTTTCCCTTTTTTCATTTCCACTCCCTCTCCCTTTTTTCCTTCATTTCATTTCCACTCCCTCTCCCCTTTTTCCTTCATTTCATTTCCACTCCCTCCTCCCTTTTTTCCTTCATTTCATTTCCACTCCCTCTCCCTTTTTTCCTTTCTCAGAACTCACCCTAGTGACTCCCTTCATTTCATTTCCACTCCCTCTCCCTTTTTTCCTTTCTCATAACTCAACCTAGTGACCCCCCTTCATTTCATTTCTACTCCCTCTCCCTTTTTTCCTTTCTCATAGCTCATCCTATACACCTTTCTCTGTCCTACTCTCTTGCTCTAATTCTTCGTCCCTCTCACCTCGTGAAACTTTGAGTGCATAAGTGCCTGCACTCCACATTATACTTATGTACTCCAAAATACTTGTTTTAATTTAATTCAATACTTTGTTACAACACCTTGCTCAAATATTATTCTGTCTTCTATATTACTGTGTTTTTAGTAGCTTTGAAAATGGTATTGTACTTAACTTTGTTGATATAAGCCTTGTAATATCTAATAATCTAATAGCAAGTGTTTTGTGTCCACAGTAAATAACAGAACACTGAATGTAATGAATTATTTTTCCTTAAGCAAATAAATGTTTAGCTTGAGAAGTCTGTAGCCGAGGGAAGATATACATTTTATTCTTAGGTTTCCAAGGAGACGACCTGACTGGTATGCAATGAAAACAGAGCACTTTTTAAGGATAAAAAAATAATGTTTTCAGATAATAAACAAGCTGTTTTTCACATCCATGAGGAGAATAAAGATAAGACAGCAATTAGTGTAAGTAGGAGCACAGACTGTAGTATTCTTCTTAGCATGGATGTGCAGGTGCCAATTTGGGACAACTGTTCCAATCAGGAAGGTAAGCTTCACTGTTTTTAGATGTACATAGCTGTGTGTTTGTTTTAAGTTAATAGGTTACGGGGGTGTTCTGGGTGTGTGTGTGTTTGTTTGTTGTTTGAGAGTTTTCATTAAAACAAAAAGTAAAACATGACACAAGTACAAATGAAGATGACAAGAAACAACTGTATAAAAGCTCAACCTGACAAACATTAGTGTGTGCATGTAATACAAAAGCTGGAAATAGACATTTTAAAAAGTTGTTATATATAATAGGTGGGAATAATAACTTCTTATCATTATGGCTACACTAAACTTATTATTTCGGAAAGTGAATGGCCTCACAGGTAAAGGCAGAAAGGAAAGAGTGCTGAATTATATTAAGAAATGTAGACTGTTAACAGCAATGCTACAGCAGACACACTTGGAAATAAATGAGCATGTTAATTTGATAAAGAAAGAATTTCAGGAGGGATATTCAGCAGAGTGTCAAGGACAAAGGAAAAGGAGAGCACTTATACTAATTGCTAAAGGAGCTCCAGCAGTGATAGTAGGAGGCAAAAGATAATGATGGTAGACTTCTGGTAGAAAGGGGTTACTAGAAAGACAGGATGATTATGCTGGCATGTATTTATATTCCATCTAAAACTTATTACGGAGCTTAAGAAAATTTTGGGAGAAATAATCAGTTTCAGCAGGGAATATTATTTATAGGTGAGGACTAGAATTTGATTTCCAACAGTGAAGATATATCTGGGGGACCTAGAAGGGAACACACAACAAACAAGGGTAGATTTCCAAAGGAATTATGAAAATATTTGGTATGGAAGAAGTGAATTCAGTGGTAGGAACTCAGAATTTACATATTATTCCCAAAGGCACAATAACTGGGCTATACTAGAGAAAATTTATATTTCACAGGAAGATGTGCATTTTATTGAAAGCTTCAGTACACATCCAAAACTATTTCAGATCACGTACCAATAACTAAGATAAAAATGCAGGGTAATGAAGTAAAAATGAGACACTGATGCTTCCCCACCTACTTGTTACAAAGAAAATAATTTAAGGAATGAATAGTGGAAATTATTTGAGAGTTATTACAAAAGATTTCTTCAGATATTATAGCTAATGAGTGGGATAAAATGAACGTGAACTTTAAGAATACAGTAGAAATGAAAGAAAAAAGATATGGTAAAGAAGCAACTGAAATTATTTAGCGGGTCTGACAAAAGTTAAAGTATTGCAGAATGAGGAGAATGTCACAGAACAAGAAGAGGCACTGCAAAGTGCTAAAGAGGAAATAAGGGAGTACCTTGATAATATGCATGAATTTAGGAAGATCGCTAAGCACCTTTTTCTTTGATAATAACTCAAAAGCACAAAAGCATTTAACACAATGAGTTAGGCAACAGAAAGTGGAAAAGGTTGTTGCCTAACTTAGGAAGTGTATAATAAGAAAAATAACCAGAGATGCTGTAGAGATATTAGAGATATTTTGGAAGTTTTTTGAACATTTATATAAAGCAGAGAAATATGGAAATCAAGAAAAAGCATAAATGAAATTATTTATGGAAGATAGAAGTATGTCAAGGTTAGAGGTAGATGAGGCTCAACAATTAACAGTTAAGATAGGAGGAGATGAGATAAAATCATGGCGTACAATCAATCTGCAAGAAAGTCTCCAGGAATAGATGGTATTCCTGTGGAAGTTTGGAAGTTGGGAGGGAAGAAAGTACTAAAGAACTGGAAAGTTTTATTTAACAGTATTTTAAAAGGAGTTAAAGGGCCAGTATCATTGAAGGAAGCTGTGGTGGCTGTAATACCTAAAGACAGTAAAGACCCCTAAGACCAGGTTCATTTAGTCCTATTTCGGCTTAAACCATGATTACAAAGTGTTTATATCTATAATATCTGAATGAATGGCAAAGGTGTTGTCAAAACTGATAGATATGGATCAATGCATTTTTGTGGAGGGGAGGCAAACATTTGACAACATTAACAGAAGAATGCTGACCAGAGGAAGGCAGAGTTTTAGAAAATAACACTGTTGTTGGTGGCTTTTGAGGCAGATAAAGCATTCAACAGAGTAAGTTTGGATTTTATAAGTAGAGCAATGGAAGCATTTGCATTCACTGATACAATAATAAAGTTAATTAGGAGGATTTATGAGGGAGTGGAGGCAAACATTAAAGTGGTAAGGTTCCTGTCTGAACAGAAGAACCAGACAGGATTATCCTCTTTCCTCTTTGTTATTTGCTTTATATTTAGAGCCACTGACAAAGAAAATAGGGGGTTTAGAAATTTAAGGATATAGTTCAAAGTGGAAAGGAATGAAGATGAAGCATGGGGGAAATTCAAGAAATACAGAGAGAGTGGGATTTTGGATGCAGATCTTTAAGTAAAATAACAACAGTGATACATAATATTATATTTATAAAGTAGCAGAGAGTATTCTAACAATGAAGCCAACACGAGAATAGGGAAACAAGATTTTGCTGATAAGGATGATTACAATTAGGGCTACAGAGACCAGGCAAGAGGGGGCTGGATTTTAGTGGCAAAAACTAGAAAGTGAACTAAGGTATTGGGAACTAATTTCTAGAGAGGGAAGGTAATAGGATGGGAAGAAGTCAAAAAGTTATCTGGGCTGCAGGCTGGAGACGGCCTTCCCTATCAGAAACTGATATCTGAGTACAGGCAAAAAGAAAGGGATAGGGGAATCCTAAATGAAAGACCTACTGTGGTAGAATTTTTAACTGAATCTAGAACAGAAGCTGCTGTTAAAAGGGATAATTAGTATGGCATATAAAATGCAGCATGAAAACCATAGGAGTCAATCAGAGGAGGTTATAAATGATTGAGAATAATAAACAATTGACAAGAAAACAGTGGGAGGAAATATGTATGGCTCCCAAATATGCAACAAAGTCTAGAAGATTTAGGATTTTTGCTTGGAAGTGTTTGCACAGGTATTTTTATACTCTAAGTAGACTCCAAAGAATTTGTCCTCAGGTAGATGGCAAACGGTGGTATGATGGGAAAGAAAGTGATAACTGGGAACATAGGATTTGGGAGTATAATGAGTTGGCATAATTAAAAAATTCCTACAATGTACTATATCAGAAATATTCAGTGAGCAAGTGATGAAATATTCCATGAAGATGTGGTCAAGATAGGTAACTGAGAGCAGCAACTGGTGAAAGATCTGTGACTGAAAACATTTCTCTGACAGAAAATACAATTAAAAAATTAAAATTTAGAGACACTTGTTAGTTAATTTTATTCACTAACAGTCAGAGAAAAGATTTGTAGTGTCAAGTTCTTCAAAAGTTGTAACTTTTCTATCAGATTTTCAACTGCATGGTTAGGAGAGAGGAGACTTCAACATAAGTCAATCAAGAAACGGTACTCGGGATTCTTGTGTTAAAAAAATACATCAAGTCAATCCTATCTAGTATGTAGGATGCACTACTTAAAATAGACAAACTGGATACCAAACTAGAAAGTTTCAAAAAAGACCAGAAAGAAGAATGAACATTTTGAAATTCTTATGAAACAACAAGGTGCACAAATCAGAAGTATGGAAGAGACTTTGAATGATCATGACAGAAGAAAATAACTGAAGATGAGTCTCAAACTGAATTTCCTTTAAAACAAAATAATTGGCTCACAGAAAAACTTGATGATTTAGAAAAGAGACTGAGTTGAAATAACATCAAAATTTATGGTATACCTGAAAAGTATGAGGGAGACATAATAATAAACTTCTTAACTAACTGGATACATAAAACATTAAATCCACCTGAAACTTTATCTTTTGGAATTGAAAGAGTACACAGATCCCTGACAGCACCTTCTAAGAAGGAAAAATCACCACCATGGTCAGTTAAGGTTAAGTTCATGCCTACATTAGAAAAATATCAAATATTAAAAGGAGCATGGTCCAGCCCACCTATTAAAATATGTGAATATGTTGTCATATTTGACAATGATTATTCCACTGAAGTAATGAGTAAAAGAAAATCCTGTTTAGCACTGATCAAGGAACTTAAAAAGAACAATATTAAAGCCACATTGTTGTTTCCTGAAAAGATCAAATTATTCCTTTCTGAAGAATATTTAACACATTGGAGGAGGCATCCACCTTTCTTAACAGCAATAAAATCCTTAATAATACTGAAGAAATGGAGTGAAACAGTATATCCCTAAAGAGAGAGAGTTAGCTGAATTTTTGGAAAACTGCTTCTAAAACTAAAAAGCCTAAAAAAGTTAATCACATTCTCTGATTACATGACTATTATTTTCTGAAACAACAGATTTGCCCTTTAAATAAAAGGTTTGTACTGGACTTTAAGCTTCAAAACATATATTAAGCATGTACTTATATTTTAAGCCAAACATTGCAGTAATGAGGAATATAAAGGGTTAGTTTTACTGTTTTACTATATTTACAGTGAAAGACGTACTGTATTTCATTTAACTAAACATATAAGTATGTTTCTAAACATTAAACAAATACTTCCTGTAAGAGAATTTAATTATATTATAAGCAATATAATTACTAACTTTAAAGCTATATACGTTAAGAATTTTATTTTATTTGTTCAACTTTGCTTAGTATGTGCATTGCTGGGTTAACTGAATGTCAGGTCTAAGTAATATAATAATTAGAAGTGTTAAAGTGCTGGAGATTTTTTCTATGTTCCTGTGTAACACATTCCTTTCATGGGTCATTTATGAAACATCTGATTCTGAGAGAGAAAGCTTGAGAACAAAAGAATGTTCCATTTCTTCAGAATGTTGGGTTCTTCCAGCCTTGAGCTGTCCAGAAAAAATCTAAGTCAGAGTTGATCACTGATGTCTGTGAAAGAAGAAAATAACTTTTTATTTTTTTCTCAAGTATATATGTGAGAAATCTACTCAAAATAACAATGCTTTTCTTTTATTTAGAAGTAAAGAATTGGTAAGATAAAACCTATAGTAATGTTTAATACTGAGATGTTGTAGCATATAATTTGCTTTTATTTTACATGTTAATAGCTTATGTTGTAGTGTTATTGACTCGTAGCATATAATTTGCTTTTATTTTACATGTTAATAGCTTATGTTGTAGTGTTATTGACTCTAACTATACATATTAACTGTACATATTAATTGAAAGAAGTAAATTTAGATGTTTGTGAGTGATTAATTAGAACAGCTTAAAAGAACTAAGAATGAGAAACTTACAGAGGAAACTAGCAGCTGCTATGTGCTGTGAGTTATTTTTACATGCTGTAGTCAAGTTCTGATGTCAGCATGTAAAGCTTAGATCAGAACAGCAATTCACAATGGCTAAAAACATACATTCAAATTAAAATATCAGGAATTCTTTTATATACAGGCTCATAGGAAGTTACTAGGCTATTGGCCCCAAGGCCCTTATAAACCTAGCCAAGAGTTTAGTCCATGTTTAGACAAATCAGCACCCAAAGCCCCTGTCAAGACTGCTTATAATGCTAGAATTAATAAGACTAAACATCTTATGAATAATACGGATATGCACAAGGAATACAATATCTACTATGTAAGATTAATAAAAGAGCAGCATCAGAAAATTAAGAAATACATACACATACTTTAATCTTTAATAGAGAGCTGATGTTTAAATAGCTCTTTGATGGGAGATTTTAGAAATACAAGATATATAAAATAAAGTAGAATACTAGTGGGAAAATAAGACCAAAAAATATATTTAAATAACAAAGTGCTTTTAAGAAAGATATCTATTACACATACCTGCATATGACAGCAATGTGAATGATAATGGGCTTCAGTTTGTTGGAGATGTAATAAATAGCCAAAAGCTGATTGTGTACATATATGTATGAATTGTGAAAATTTAAATATATATTGATGAGATAAGAATGTTTTTAAGGGTTTATGGCCTGATAATTGTTCTTTAACTAGATTAGTTTTCTAATGAATGTTCTACTTCCTGTATCTGTAAAAGCCAAAGAGCAAAAAATTGTTTTGGGCTCTCTTAGCAGTTGCTAGAAAAATTATTACAAAAACTTGGAAATCAAACTCAGGTCCTGCATTCAAAGATTTTAAAAATTTAACAGCAATACTATGTAAAAGTGAAAAAGAAGTGATCAGAATACGATCTATTAATCATACTAAGACATTTAGAGGTTGGGATAACCTTGACATATTCCTATTAAAATGCCAAGATTCTTAATGTGTTAATTGTACAATATTTTACGGTGCTGTGGTGCAGCCTCACAGCAAGATGTTCTCCGGTTCAATTCTTGGCTGGGATGCCTTCTGCATGGAGTCTGCATGTCCTTCCTGCATTCATGTGGGTTTCCTTCCGGTACTCTGGTTTCCTCCCACATTACAAAGACATGCATCTGGAGCAATTTGCTCTGGGCCTCCGCTGAAAATTGTCTTAGTTCCAAGTCAGACTTTCCCAGTAAACAAATGTTAAATAAGTAAATAAATAAATAAAGTGAAAAAACACAATTTCACCCGCACTAATTAATTATCTATTAAACATTTAAAGTAACTCTAGCAGTTAAGCCACAGAAGCCTTTTGGCACTTTTCCATGTGGTCATTGCAGCATCTGTGATAGAGCTATGAATTTAAATACTATTAATGGCAAGACATTTGTTCCTAGGTTCTTTTTCAACTGCAGATCGACAGGGGTGGTATATATCCTGGACTGTTCTTGTACTGATGTTTGGTACATAGGACAAACCAAGTGTATGGTTAGGATTCGGGTCCTAGAACATCTTAAAGATATTAGGAATAATAATGAAGTGAGCCCTGTTGCAAAACATTTCCATGATAAACATGGTGATTCCCCTAGTAGTTTGAAATTTTGTGTGCTTGGTAGGCCTTTTTTGTCTAGAGGAGATGATTCTGTGGCTAAACTGCAAGAGTTAGAAACTAAGATGATTTTAAAGTTTAAGACTTTAAAGCCCTTTGGTTTGAATCAGGAATTGGGTATTTAATATTTCATTATTTAATATTTTACATTTATTATTTATGTTTGCATTTAGTATTCACTAGTGTATTTATTCATTATATTTATTTATTACTGTTATTTAATCATATTAATGTTGTTACTTTAAATGTTTAATAGATAATTAATTAGCTGATTGAATTATTGACAGCTGTATGATGTGATGGATGTATGTATATATATCTGTTTGAAAATAGAACGCACTGTGATCCATGAAGGCGAATTGCCGAGGTTCCAGATCGCTTGAATAAAGTAGTGCTGGTTAAGTGCTGGTGAAATTGTGTTTTTTCTATTTTCTTATCTTGGTGTTTTTTTGAAATAAATAAATTACCTTGATTCAATGTATTCCTTTCATTGTATAACAATATGTGAAGTTGAATTTCTTCCATTGTGTGTATATATTATAAATATGTTAAATTAATAAACATTTCTTAAAAAAAATATTGGGAGAGCAGATAAGTGTAACTAAGGAAATTATTATTATTATTACTATTTTTTGAGCTGGGATACAGTTTATGAATTGCCTACACATACTAAGATCTTGTTAAGTTTAATTCTGGTGACTGCCAAAAAATCAATTACTAGAAAATGGAAATCTAAGTCTAAACCAACTGTATTAGAAGTATGGAATATTGTAACACAAATAAAAGAAGGAAGTGGGATCTTTAGAAAAGTGTAAAAGCAAATTACATAGAACAATATTGAAATCTATTGAAATTATGGCAACAATATATGCAGGATAATGTTTTGGAGGAGTAGTGAGGTTTAAGGGAATTGATCAATTATAGATCCTGTATACGTATTCCATATATTAGCACACACAGACACACACACACACACACACACACACACACACACACACACACACACACACACACACACACACACACACACACACTTCTGTATGCATGCTTGCCTGTGTGCATGGTTTCCTACAATGAATGTATTTATGTTTCCCCCAAACATCCTCTTTTGAAGGTACTGCTTAAGGGTGCCTGGAAGCATAAGTTACCATGGTAATATATTTCATTCTGTAATTCTTCTGCAGTAATACAGGTGAGTATAGAATCATAGTATCATAGACTGCACAAGGTAACTGGACCATGAGGCAATTTAAGCTTTGCTGCTACCCACCCCTTAGGACTTTACCTCCTTTTTCGAGGAGTGTTAGGCCCTTGAGTGCTAGGCTGGTGATATGTAGGGTAAATTTATGCATACCCTTCCTATTATCTAATTTATTCGTAAAGAAAGATAGTGTGTCACATTGCTTGATGTGGAAATAAAGTTTATTCCAGAGAATGGGTATTTGCTATGTGACAAATCTATATTTCCACCATAATTTGTTTGTTTCTTAAAGGTGGTTCAGATTTCTGTTTCTTTTGTTTGCTATACTGTGTACAGCAGCAATATTTGTTCATTCCCCAAAATATTGTTCTTGCCATTCCATACACACACACACACACACACACACACACACACAGACACACACACACACACACACACACACACACACACACACACACACACACACACACACACACACACACACACACACTCTCATTCACTCACTCTCATTCACTCACTCACAAAAAGTGTGCATGTTTATGTGTATTTTGGCTCATGATGATTTTATTTTTCAGACACCCCTTTCATAGTTATCAAACAGTTCTGGATGCTTATGTTTCTACTCCACCCCATTGATGCCTAGTTTCTAGCCCTCATGAATGCTTATTTTTCAGACATCCCCCACATAGTATACTGGGCACAGTGGCTGCCATGTTGTGTGCCTTTCTCATGTCACCTGCATATTACATCTGATAGCACTCTGTACATTGTAGGACTGTATAGTGTAGTAAGGATGTTCACTAAATTATACACTCAGCTGACGTGTACAGGCACATACTGTAATATACATAGTTCTGCTTATGAATCACATGCACACGAGTATCATGTGCCAGATGGAATCTGTCTTGTGTATTGCACATGTAGCAGAACAAACCTATGAATTCCCATGAATATGTGCACCCAAAGACAAGCTGCTAAACCTGGATTTCCAGTACAAAAGTGAGATCTAGCCTTTACATCATGTTTAGCTGCAGCTTTGTATATCTTAAAGATATTCTAAAAACTTCTTTTTAAACACCTGTATTGAATTATCACTTGTGACATATGCAAACATATTTATATAAAAGAATCAAACCATATTAAAAAGGTCCCATTTACAAACTTTGAATATTACATACATTTATATATATCATATTCTATAGAACATTACATAAATTATTCATGTCCTGTCTTCTCTTAAACCTCATTCCTACTCCAAAACATTTTTCTGCATATACTCTTATCGCAGTTTAATTTTTTTATGCAATTTCCTCCTCTTTTCTAAAGATCCCACTTCCTGTTCTTTTATCTCTGTTACAATATTCATTACTTCAAGCATATTGGTTTAAATTCTGATTTCCATTTTCTAGTAATTGCTTTTTTGGCAGCCACCAGAATTAAACTCAGCAAGACCTTACTATGTCTAGGCAATTCAGATCCTATATCCCAGCTCAGAAAAATAATTTCCTTAGTTACACTCATATGCTCACTCAGTATTCCTGACAGTATTCTGCAGGGGAGTTTTTAAAGTCTTCCAATTCATTACAATCCCAAAACATATGTTCTTTGGAGTCTACTTGAGGTATAAAAGTATTTATGCAAACACTTCTAGGCAAAACTCCTAAATCTTCTAGACTTTGTTACATATGTGGGGACGTATCCCCTGCTACTGCTTCTTTGTGAAATACATATCTAATCTCACTTCCCAATCTTTTTCTGAACTCTTCTGATTGATTCCCATAGTTATCATGTAATATTTTATATACCCTACTTATTATCCATTTTTAATATCAGCTTCTGTTCTAGTTTCAGTTAAAAATTCAACAAGTTTGGGTCTTTCATTTAGGATTCCCTTATCTCTTTCTCTGTCTATACTCCTATATGAATCCTAGATAGGTAAGGCGATCACTAGCCAACAGTCCAAATGTCTTCTTGGCCTCTTCCAATACTATTACATTTCCTTCTGTAATTAATTGTTCCCAGCACCTTTGTTCCTTTGCGAGCTTCCTCCAGTAAATTCTATCCCCCTCTTTTCTGTTCTCTTTTCCCCCATTTGCAGTCATCCCTATTGGCAGAATCTCCTTTCTTCATTCTCATGTTAACTTAGTTCTTAGTATACTTTCTGCTACTTTATGAGTATAGTATTCTGTATGACTGTTATTATTTTACTTAAGGATTTTGCATCCAAAATACCATTCTTTCCTTATTTCTTGAATTACCTCTCCAACCCTACATCATCATCCCTTGTAGCTTTCTGCTTGTGTTATGTATAAGAGTATTAATTGTGCAGCTTTAAAATATCCCTTCAAATCAGGTAATCCTAAACCTCCTGGTTCTGTTGGGAGGATTAACTTATCTCACTTGATTCTTGCCCTCTTCCCCTCCCAAATAAAATCCTTCAACTCTTTATTAGTTACTGTCCACAACTTCACCTCTAATTGATAAAAATATGCCTGACTTGTGTACAAAACTAAAAGGACTAAAAACATTTGTACTGCTTGTATCTTGTTATCCATAGCCATAGGCAAGAGCTTCCAGTTTCTCAGCTTTTGTATTATATTTTGTTTAGCCTATTCCCACATATCCTTAGCCGCTATAACCAAATCCTATTTAATCCATATTCCTAGATACTTCATTTTGTCATGTCCCCATAAAAATGGGTATTGCTGGACCATTTCATGTGTGGGCACATTGTTTATAGCTATAGCCTTTGTTTTATTTATTTATTTTACATTCATTTACCAGGAAAGTCCGAATGGGCACAGGTCCTTTTTCAGCAGAGGCCCGGGAAGAAAAGCTCCCGTTATAAGAATACATTTATAGAAGAAATACAAAATATGAGAAAGTATTGCGATACAGAGTCATAGATTAGTACTAGGCTAACTGCCCCTATGGGCCATTTTTTAAGCCTAGCCAATTACATGAATTATAATTGTGAATTAAATTCACAAGCAGTGGTTATATAATGATGAACAATGCAATTCCACAGAAGTAACAGTACATTATGCATACAACATGATGATAAACAATACAATTTTATAGAGGTAACAATGCATCACACATCCTACAAGAATATTTACAATATGACAGAAATAAAACATAGTATTCAAATGTTTACATCATGGATCGTACTTGAGTACAAACATTTTCATTAGGAGAAAGATTCTAATTTCCATACAGCTGAGGTACATTCTTGCTGTAAGACAACCCATACTGAACATTTTGTGGTGAAAGAGAATGAGGCCAGGCCTATCCTGGACAGTTGCAAAAACACAGCCAAGTGTTTATTAGGTGTGATTTAAGGAACCTTTTAAACTGTATTATGGAGCAGTTAGAGGTTATTGGGGTTGGTAGTTTATTCCATATTTTAGGAATAGAGTATGAGAAAAGTGATTCCCCTGCTGAGTTGTTAGCTTTGGAAATGTCTAAGAGGAGTTTGTTGTTGGAACGGAGGGATCTAGAAGAGATGTATGGTTATATAAGTTTATGGAGAGCAGGAATTTTTATCAGATTGGTGTAGTATTTCGTGGGCAAAGATTAATCGGTTAAAGTGTAGTAACTGAGGAAGTTCAAGCCGGTTTAGCTGTCTAAAGATGTACAATGATGTGTCCTGTATGAGGCATCAGTGGCAAACTTGGCAATTTTATCGTAACAAGTTTCCATTTTATTTAGATAAGTTTTACGGAGGTTGGTTAGAATAGGGAGGCATATAGGAGGGTGGACAATAGGTGTGTGCGAGCAATGGTGGCTTTTGTATTTGTTGTTAGGAATTCTTTGTTTCTATATAGAACACCTAGTTTCTTGTGGAGTTTCTTAATGATTTGAGCTATGTGGAAATTGAACTTTAAGTTATTGTTGATTTCTACTCCTAGCAGTTTAGTGTGAGTTGTTGGGGTAATAGTTTTATTTCTGGATAGGACATTAAAAAGCAGGGCATTCTAGGGGGCATGCATTTGGTAGAAGATGAGCTTTCTCTTGTTGGGATTTAGAATGAGTTGGGAGTCAGTGAGCCATCTTTCCATGGATAGAAAGGAATCCTGTGTTATGGTTTGGAGATGTTGTAGGGAGGGGGCAGTAAATATTAGAGTGGAGTCATCTACATATTGTACCACTGAGAATTGAAGTATGAAGGTGTGGAGATGGTTGGTAAAGAGAGAGAATAGTAGGGGCCCAAAGATGGAGCCTTTATCTTCATTAATTTTACATTCTGAAAAAAACAGAACTATCACAGAATATTCTACTACACTGAGATGTCCTTTCTGGTTCCATCAGGTACAAAATAATATCATCTTCAAGTAAAGCCAACTTTTTTTGAACACCATACCTTGATTTTCTGAGTCCCTTACTGTCTTTGCCAGTGGTTTTAAATATAATGCAAATAACAAAAGGGAAAGAGGACACCCCTGCCTAGTTCCTCTGTTCACCGGATCATAGGAGGTTACTAGGCTAATGACCCTAGGACCCATACAAACCTAGTCAAGTTTTACCCTTATTTCCACAATCAGCACCTATCACCCCTGTCCAAGAGAGACACAGGTGGAATCCCCAGGGTGAATTTACGGTTACTCATCCAGTCATTCAGATTGCATTTAAAGAGACACAACTTATCAGAGAGGAACCCTCCCACTTTGATTTTTGCCTCCAATCCCTCATTTATCCCTCTAATTAACCTTAATATTGTATCAAGACTGTGCTCAAATTCCACTTAAATTTGCACTGGCTTTGTCCTTGTTCTAATCCAGACTAACACCCTCAACCTTACCCCCCCCCACCTAGACTCTTAGCCCAACTATACTACTGCCAGTACTAACCACAGTCAAAAATAGCTAGTTGTCTTTACATACTTTAACATCTTGTCTGACAACTTTGTTACTAATATTATAAATGACAAGAAACTATCTTAACTTGCAACATTTACTGTATATACTGTTGATAATCAATATCTTGTTATTGTATTAAAGCCAACAACCTCTAATGTTGTTTACTATTTCTGCAACTTTGTATCTCTACATGATGTGGAGCTTTTCTCCCCGGGCATCTGCTGAAAAAGGACCTGCGTCCAGTCAAAAATTCCCGGTAAACAAATGTAAATAAATAAAAAATAAATAAATCTGGAAATGCAAATGTTTCCATTGTTATACTCAAAATCAAAGCTTACTCTGTCGAATGCTTTCTCTGCATCAAGACCCACCAATAACAGTGATATTTTCTTACATCCTGCTTCCCTATGGATCATCATTATTCTATTATAGGTTCATAGGTTGGTACTGGGCTATCTGCCCGAAGGCATATATTAGCCCAGCCACGTTGTGCTGTATTCACCGCCCCTTTAGTAGTTTCCTAGACCCTTGTACTAGCAGCTAGTACCCTTGGCCCCTATCTAGTAGTGCTGTTGGTGTGATCCCCGGTGTGAACTTTCTGTTACCCATCCACTCATCAAGGTTCCTCTTGAAGAGTGATAGTGAGGGGCTCTGTCTTATGTAGATTGGGGCCCTGTTCCATAGTAAGGGAAGTCTCTGCAAAGGGAATCTATCCCTCCAGCATGTTCTATTCATTGTTGTGTTGAGGTTTATATCCCTAGAGCATGTAGCTCGAGTAGATTTGGTTTTGCTAAGATGGAGCATGTTCAACAATTCTGGGTTGGACATGGCTCTGTACGTTAGACAGAGATTGCCTCTGAGAAAGCGGTATGCAACAGAGAACAGTCTTAGCTTTTTCAATCGTGCTGCATAGGGCAACTGTTTGAGGCCGTTAATGTTGTTAAATGTTTGCCTCACCTCCACAAAACACATTGGTCCATATCTATCAATTTTTGAATTGTTTTTGCCATTCTTTTAGCCATGATAGACATAAACACTTAATAATCATGGTTTACAATTGAAATGGGCCTGGATCAGATGGGTCTTTGGCATCTTTAGGTATTACAGCCACCACAGCTTTTTCCAGGATGTTGGTGCCTTTGGTGAATGTTTCAAAATATTGATAACAAAACCTTCCAGATCTTTATAACTGTAGCTTAGTTATATATCACCATTTTTATCTCCTATCCTCCTATCTTTAGTTGTTGAGCCTCATCTGCCTTTAACCTTGGCATATTTGTCTTCATAAATATGTCCATTTGTGCTTTTTCTTGATTTTTCCCATTTCTCTGCTTTATACAAATTTTCATAAAATTTATGAAATATCTCTAACACCTCTGCAAGATGTCTGGTTATTGTCCTTGTTATAGGCTCCCTAAGTTTAGCAACAACCTTTTCTACTTTCTGTTACCTAAGTCACTGTGCCAAAACTTTTGGTGCTCTGGAGTTATTATCGAAAAACAGTTGCTTAACAGCAATCTTTCTAAACTCAGGCATATTATGTAGGTACTCCCTTATTTTATCTTTAGTACTCTGCAACTGCATCTCTCCTTGTTCTGTGAGATTCACCTTATTTGTAATATTTTAACCTTTGTCAGCCCCTCTAAATAATTCTTATTACTTCTTAAGTAGATCTTTTTTCTTTTATTTCTACCCAATTTTAAACTCCACTTTCATTTTATCCCACTCAATAGCTATAACTTCTGCAGTACTTTCTATCTTCCCTAATAACCTCCAGATAATTTCCACTACCCATTCCTTAAATTCCTCTTTTTTAGAACATCTAAAAGCTTTATGAACATTTGGTAGCCATGACAGTTGACCACAGATGTTGCCTTTCTGTAGCATAAAGCAGTAGTTTACAATCTGAATCCTACCTGGCCTTGAAAACCTGTTTGCTTTCTGGTATAGAATATGTGAAATAGCACAAATTATGCCTTACTTTCCAGGACCAGATGCCTCTCTACAAACAATCTTTTCCAAAGCTTCTTCAGTGTCCTTTAACTTTGCTTCAAGTTGACTGAGTTCATAATCACCTGTAAAAGAACAGAAATATATATCACATGTTGCTATAACATGGCCTTTTTCTGCAATGTTACATTCTGGGTGCACCATCTCAAATGGAGCTCAGTATTCCTTTGCAGACAAACTTACAAAAGATAATTCATTAACAGGAAGGCCTCAGGAGCTGTTAACCTCAGTGGTTTACGGAAGCTATTCTTTTTCTCATTTTGTGCAAAGAATAATAACTCAGGTGCACATACTGGTTCCCAGGGGGGTCTGAAGTGCCAGGACAACAAGAATTTGCGCCTGTAATGCAGGATGGCTGTGTGATGTTACTTTTAGTACAATGCACTGCATCCAGAATTATGTTGGGTACATGTGTCACTGGTGCCCCATCCAATTTCTTTAATGTTTGAATCTACTGGGTGGTCTCAGACACACACAAGGCTTCATATGTAGATACTAGAAAGCAGCAAGTAATATGCTATAGTTCAGGAGTCTCTTATCTCCAGTAATACTTCAACAGGATACAGGGAATCTAATGAGGCTTTACTAGTACATATATCTTGTTGAAGTGATTATGTTTTAGTTGTTACTACAGTCTTATGTGAGGTATTGTAAATATGTGGTTCTTGATATTTAGAAAAGCATGTATGTTGACCAATTAGAACATTCACTTTACACTTAAAAAAGAGTATCCTCCTCAGTCTGATCTTAGGCACCTGCTTGTCTTTCTAGGAAATAATCAGCATCACTGAACTGTAGGTGGGGGGTATTTTTCTTTGCCTTGCCCACCCATTCTCTCCCACGTGTGCTCACACTTTACCACTAATTCATAGATGTATATGTTTCCATTCCTCTGTGATGATACACTGACTTGGAGGCACTTCTTAAGTATAGCATTTATCTTTAGAACCTTCAGGCTTCTGTAGTGGCCACTGTGATTGCAATTTATCAACCTCCTATCCCTCTACCTGGAAAAGAAAATCTTCTACAACCATTTATTATTTATTTTTTTTATTTTATTTGTCCTTTGTTAACTGGGTTAGTCCACTGGGCTGGGGCCCATTTTCAGTGGAGGCCCAAGGAGAAAAGCTCCACAAATACAAGATAAAAATGATGATGCCAAACAATAATATACATATATCATAACAAAACCAAGTTACATTGCAGGTTTAAAAACATAAAAAAGGGCAAGTTAAAAAGACATGCAAGTAACAATATTAATGCCTTGTAGATAATCATTAAAAGTATCGACCAAGTTCCACAAACACATGATAAAAAAGATGATGCCAAAAATAATACACATATTTCATAACCATACCAAGTTACATTGCAAGTTTAGGAACATTAAAAAGGGCACGATAAAGAGACATGTGCGTAACAACATTAATGCCTTGTAGAAATCATTAAAAGTATGCATTTTGTGCATATACAACAACATAATGATAGAGGTAGAGTTGGTGGAAAAAAATAGAAGAATAGTAAGTGGAGTGTGGAGAAGAATGAAAAATAATTGAAGAGACAGAAAACAGCAAAGAATGGCAGTTGTGTCAGTTATAGTGGGTGGAGTGGAAGGAGAGATGGTAAAGACAGAGTGGAGAGAAGGACATGAGAAGGAAAGAACAAAATAGAGGAATAGTAAGTGGAGTGGAGTGAAGAGTGAAGAATAATTGAAGAGACAGAAAATAGCAGAGTGGCAGTTGTGTCAGTTATACTGGGTAGAGTGGAGAGAAGGAAATGACGAAGAAATAGTTGGCGTGGCCAGGGATATAAGAAGTAAAATAGGGGGGGCGAGTTTAGTTTTTAAGAGTGCTCAGTGGTATAGCTATGGATTCACAGGATTGTAAGTATATATAATGTATGAAGGGAATAGTTCTGGTATTTTAGTGGCAGATTAGGTGGGGTGGTGGCAGTTGCAGTAGGGAGAGTTGGCTAGGTATTTCTTTCAGTACTTTTTTGAACAGGAGCGAAGATTGGATATGTCATATTTTAGATGGAAGTTTGTTCCAGGTTTGAGATATGGAACATTTATAAAGTAACCTGCCAATAGTTTTGTTGGACTTGTAGGTGTTCAATAGTGCTTGGTCAGTGCTATGGAGAGATCTTGCAGGTTTGTACAGGGATAAGAGGGTGGACAGGGAGGGACAGTTTTCAGGTTTGTAGAAAAGAGAATGTGCAATTTGTAGCTGTGAAAGTTGAAGTAGTTGTGGGAATTCAAGCCACTGAAATCTTTAAGTGTGAGGCAGTGATGGGATTTGTAGGGGAGATTACAGGCAAATCTGACTATCTGGTTGTAAGTTTGTTCTAGTTTGGTTAGGAAATTTGCTTGGATGTGTGTGTGAATATAGGGGAAGCGTAGAGTAGGCAAGGGATAATATAGGCTTGTGCAAGTGAGGTCCTAGCAGTGTTAGTTAAGAATTTTTTGTGTCTATACAGCAAACCTAGTTTTTGATTGGTCTTTTTGATGAACTGTAGGATGTGATGCTCAAATTTCAGTTTGTCGTCAATAGTGATTCCTAGAAGTTTTGTATTGGAAATACAACTTAAAAAAACAAAAAAATAAAATGATAAAATACCACCAAGACCACCAATCCAAGAAGTAAGCGAATTTAATGAAACACTTAGTGCCTCGGCTTACACAGCCTTCCAAGAGTAAAAACACTACAAAATAATGTTTGCTTATATACAGCATATTGCACAAAACAATCAATTAATCATGCAATTCAAATCACATACTTCCAATTACATTCTATGTTGAGTCCCTGAGGCTCCAAAGTACCATACTTTAAAATCAGCAGGGTTTCTTTTTTTGAGTTTATTTTTTAAAGACACACATTCACCTATGACAACTTGCAATTTTTCCAAGACACAACCCCTAAGAGAATCAGGGTTAGAGTTGTGTGCTATCAAAAAATGACTCCCAAGGGGACTCTCTAATTTTTTATTTTTTATGCCCCTGATATGTTCCTGCAACTGGACCCTAAAACTCCTATAAGTTTCCCCTATGTAAAACTTCTTACATCCACATCTCAGCACATACACTAACCCCTCTGTGTTACAAATGTATTCATGCCTAGCTGTAAACTTGATGCCATTAATATAGGGAAAAGAGCTTACTACATATTGACAGATGGAACAGCCATTAAGTTTTGTATTGGAGTCTGCATAGATATTGGTGTTGTCAAGAGAAGAGAGACTGAAAGATGTTTTAAGATGGGATAAAGACTTTGGGAGGAAAAGAAGGAGTTTTGTTTTCTTTGGGTTAAGGATTAGTTGGTTGTCAGTTAGCCAGTGTTTGATGCTATTAAAGGAAATCTGTGTGAGAGTGTGTAGGTCAGTGGGGTTGTCAGAGAGGGTGATAAGGGTAGAATCATCAGTGCATTGGATTAGTGAAGATGAGGTACAGAGCAAAGACTGTTAGTGAAAATATTAAAGAGAAGGGAGAAAAGGATGGATCCTTGGGCGGCACCAGTTTGGATAGGTAAGAAGGGTGAGTAGGAAGTCTGCCATTTAACAGACTGACATCAGTTGTTGAGATAGCTGGAGAACCAGAGGATAGTGGAGGTGGAAAGGTTAAGTTCATATAGTTTAGAGAGGAGTTTATGGTGGGAGATGGTGTTGAAAGCTTTAGAGAGGTGAGAACACACATGACATGAGTTTATTGTTGTCCCTTGCTTCTGCTAACATCTAGGTAAAAGATAGAAGGGCTGTGGATGGGCTGTGGTGAGGTCTAAATCTGTGCTGAGAGGGAGTAAGGAGGTTTTCATAAAGTAAATAGGACATAAGTTGCCTATGAATGCATTTCTCGAGAATTTTTGAGAGAGGGGAAAGGATGGCTATTGGTCGATAATTGGTAGGTTCGGTGGAGTTACCTCCCTTGTGAAGTGGAATATTATAAAAGGATTTCCAGATCTCATGGACTGAGGATTCTTTGATAGAATGGTTAATAAGAATTGAGATGGGATATGCTATAGAGTCGGCAGCAAGTTTAAGAAATTGTGGGGGTAGGTTGTCAAAAGAGGGTGAGCAAGGTTTCAGTTTTAGCAGAAGGTATTTAATATAGGCAGTGGCGACAGGATTCAGGGAGAAGGCTGACTGTGGCTGGGTGGTTGAGGGGGGTTAAATGTAGTTTTTGACTGTAGTCTGGGGAGGTTAGTTTTCTGATAGATTCTATAAAGTAGTTATTTAGAAGAGTGGCAGTTTCAAGATAGGTTTTGTCAGAGAATGGGTTGGGGGTAGAGGGTTTACCAGGGTATAATATACTGTTCATAGTGTGCCAGAATTTTTTTGGATTAGAAAACTGGGTGGATTGGGCTTCTTGATAGAATTTTGTTTTGTCCTGAATAATACGTTTTTTAGTGATGTTTCTGAGTTCTTTATATTTAAGGAGGAGAGAAGGAGATTTTGACTTAAACCACTGTTTCCAGGTATTGTCTCTAAGTTTCATGGTGGAAAGGGTATCTTTGGAGAACCAGGGGGAGGGATTTGGTTTGATCATAATTTTCTTAATGGGAGGTAGGGCATTTGGTATGTTTAGGAAAATGTTGTTAAATTCAAGAACGGCATCATTTAGAGGAAGGTTATACAGGTAAGACCAGTTGATCATGGAGAGCTGGTAGTTAAAAGTTTCTGCACAGAATTTGGACAGGTTATGGCACTGTTTATAGGATGGGTTTTAGGGGTCTGGAAAGGTAGACTTAGTATCAAGACAGGGAGGTGGTCACTTATTGAGTCTGTACCTTCAGCTAGCTTTGTAGTACCTAGGCCACTACCTGTCCCCAATGTATCCCTTGTTCCCACATCACTAGGCCAGTTTTGACAGCTTCAGAATATAACTTCTTTACATTAAATGGCTCCTCACACTTGTACAGCAGAGATAACATCAGATGGTCTTGGAGGGATGGGAAAACAAAAATATAGTGGAAATATCACATTGTCATGTAACATACTGTATGAGGGGTGACACAAAGACTACTGATATAGAAGGATGGAGTGGCAAAGCATAAACACAGGTGCCACAGAAAATTAAGTGAGTGGTGCTGGATGGTTTTTATATGCTGGCCACACAGCATTGGATTAAGTGTACCTTGGGCCCTGGGCTGCTTTTAAACCATGCTCCCCACACACACATTTTAAGATCATGCATAAATGCATGTATTCTTTGGGATTCACCTTCTTGATTGTTTTCAATGCATACTTACTTATCATAGTGTTTTAAATTATGTTTTTTGTTGAATAAAAAAGCATTGTTAGAGTTTGGGCCAGATTCAATAACACCTACACTCAGTGTAAACGATCTGTATTTGAAAACATGTATACCACATTTTTTTGCTTTCTAGTCACTCAGAAAGATTACACTAAGTGTACATGTAGTCTATACCTTGTAATCTTTATGAATCCCCCTTAATATTTAAGTCTAAAAGAAAATCAGTAGGAAAACTAAAATTAGGAAGAAGAAGGTGTGAGTTATACTTGTGTTTTCTGTTTGCTCAGAACTGTGTACAACTAGTGTACACTTGGTAGGGGCATTAATGAATCCAGGGCATGTTTTACATTTATAGTTCTGAACATTTTTTCTAGCAAGAAGTGAAACAATTAAGTAACCACAAATGACAAGATTACCCGTTTCAGGACATTTCAATCATAAAAGATCACTCATACTGTTGCCATTATAACATACTTTCCATACTCATCATATTTGGCTACATTTTTTGTCCGTGTACTCATCATATGTCCTATTGTGATAAAAATGTCCATAGTAAAGTATTCATATTTGCTTTACACAAATATATACTAATCTTGAAAACACAGACTAATGACTGTTTAACTTTATCAGCTCAGCATGGTCAGCCATCTTTTTCCATAGACATCCCCCAAAACCAGCAATTATAGCCACATTTTTGACTGTACCCTTTTCAGATGACTATGTCAAAATTTAACAACAATAATTAGCAAAGTAACATAATGGCCTATGTTGCATTAAAAATTGGTGCTGATGATGTTGTCATAACACTTCCAGAACTAGATCAACTAGCCATGGGATTAGCTGCCAAAAAACAGAACCACCAACTATTAACTAAATACAGAAATCCTTTACAATTTGATATCATACAGGAGACTGTTCAACATGCCGCGGTGGTACGCGGTAGCATTGTTACCTCACAGCAAGAGGTTCTCCCATTCGATTCTCGGTGTGGCTTGGGAGTGCCTTCTGTGTGGAGTCTGCATGTCCTCCCCGCGGTTGGGTAGTGTTCGAAAGACATGCATGTGTAAATGGGCGTGCCTTCGTTAAAGGTTGGGCGTTGAGCTGGCACCTCGGCATTTCGTAAAAATCTACTGCCAATCACTAGCGGACCGGAGTTCTGCTGTGGCGACCCCTTACCGGGAAAAAGTTGAAAAGACAAACAACAACAACAGGAGACTGTTCAACACCAATATTCCACAATGACTGCATATTAAATACTGAAACTCATGCAGTACTGAACATCTCTTCAAATAATGCATACTATACTGACCTGACAAATACCAACCACTTCACAGTTGCTACAGGCTATAAAGAATGTAATGCAAAACATGCTACTAAAATGCAATATATTTACATTGTTTTAGACAATCTATGTCTATCAAAGAATTAATTCATTCTTTAGTGGAACAAATAAAGCAAAACAATTAAAGACAATATGGCTGTTCCAGCAGCTTTTGTTTAACAATCCACAAATCAAACAGAAATCAGAAATATTACTTCATATGACATACGTTTGGGGGGCTTACATACTTGCAGGACACCTACATCTAATTTTTGATTTATCTAACTCTTTCCTGTCATCAAGAACAGTTATTCCCTGAGGCTTCCAAGATCTCTGCACATTGAGTAACAGCTTAATTGTAGCTCTCACAGTGTGAAAACATAAACTTAGCATAGGAAGCCAGTGAACCTAGATTTATGGGTACATTTCACTAACTGGTTAGTAAGTGCACTGCCTGGATGCCAGGAAAAAAGAAATACAGAGGACCCGAAGGAAAATCAGCTACAAAATGTAACAAAAAAAAAAATGATGACTGGGAAAAGTACTGTAGCTGTTCAGTAAAAAACAGTGCAAGCTCCCGAAATGACTTCCAGTAACCTAGAGGAAAGCATAAGGAAACTGCACACAGACCTGATTAAAATAAATAAAACATTGGTGGATTATACCAACTCAGACAATGAAAGGCTGGAAAAACTGGAAGAAGCTTTAAACAGATATTCAGATAAGGTAATAAATCTGCAAAACTCAGAGGTCAAAAGGAAGAAAAGACTGGCAGAATATGAGACTGCACAAGAAGAGATGTTTAAAAAAATAATAGAATTAGAGAACAGAGCATGTAGGGAAAACCTGAGATTTTCTGCTGTACCAGAGAAGATGGAAGGAACAGACTGTAGTAATTTTATGAAAGCACAAGTAAGCAACTGGACTGGTATTTCACAACAGGAATTGTTAATTGAAAGGGCACATCATGTGTATGCTCCAAACCTGGCTATGAGAAAACAACCTAGACCTTTACTAGTACAGATGCAGTCTTACCAGCAGAAGGAATTGATTCTGATAAAACTGTGGCAGAAGGAGAAAATGCTAAAAGTTGACATCTGAGTGTTTGTAGGGAATGACTACTCATTGTACACCAGGCAGAGGAGGAGTAAATTTATTCCATTATTGAGAAAATGTCGATAAGCAGGCATGAGATTCAAACTGCTATACCCAGCTATCTTCAAAATATTTTTCCC
Source organism: Protopterus annectens (assembly GCF_019279795.1). Taxonomy (NCBI): domain Eukaryota; kingdom Metazoa; phylum Chordata; order Ceratodontiformes; family Protopteridae; genus Protopterus; species Protopterus annectens. The sequence goes on from NC_056732.1 coordinate 1,352,404,404, forward strand.
TAGAGGAACAAATCATTTTTTATGAAGTACATGCTAAGGAAGAAATACAAAAGTTTGTCCAACAAAGTGAGGTGTTAAACATAAGGAGATTCTGCTTTTGTTCTTCTGGTAATAAAGACCAAAGAGAGACTGTCCTAGTGAAACATTTTCCAGTGTTTCAATGGAAAATGCTTGAGAGGGGGGAAAAACACAAGAGTTGACTAGAAGAATTGAGAGTGCATTGAAAATGAAGCAGAGACAATGTTTGAGAGAAGGAGATGAACAGAAATAAAAAAAGAAAATCTAAAATCTTGGACTTTCTTGAACTTTGTTAAACTTATAGGGGACTCTAAAGCATATGCCCTACTTCATGTCGTTAATGTTTGGAGAATAAAATCAGTAACTTGGAAACTGACAAATATGGGATTACAAAGCAATAATTATATTTGTGAAACATGACAGAACACAAAAATCTGGAACTATTGGACTTTTTTGGACTTTGTTAAACATGTAGGGGACTCTAAAGCATTTACCCTACTTCAACTCATTAATGTTTGGAAAAATATTCATAAGAGGGGAGGAGGGTGAAAGTTATCTGTAAGTAAAACATTTTTTTATTAACAGTACTATTTAAATGGTGCATGATTTTATTTGTATGTTAGAAAATATTTTTCATTATTTTTAAGTGTAATTGGGATACTAATGCAAATAGGTGCTTCTGTTTTTTTTAGTTTTTATTTCCTTCTCCTTTTGTCTCTCTTTCTCCTTCTTCAGTTTTAAGAGTGTAAGTCCTGCAGTGTAAAAAATCTGATTAAAAGAGCATGACAAATGAAAATCAGTGTGCTTTTTCTCATTATTGCATAGGGGAATGACTGGGTTAAGGCCATTAGCTTAATCTAGTAACAAGTTTTATGAAAAAGCAAGTAAATGAAAAAAGAATATTGAATACTATAAGGAATTTTTCTAATAAACAGTTTTGTGTCTGGTTCTCATTTCTCTAACACACAATCTGATAATGAGAAATGACTTGGAGAAAATGTTTTCTGAAAGCATTTGTGTGTTTTCTCAGTTCAGAGAGCTATAAAAATAAGACAAAACCAAACAGTACATGATAGAACTACAGGCTATACCATGCATCTTAGCATGGATAACCTTTCTTTTAGGTTAGCTGTAGTCTGTTTGTGTGGCTGTTAGTTTGGAACACTTGTTCCTATTAGGAGGGTAAAACTTCAATATTTGTAGATGTACATAGTTTTGTGGATTATTAAGTCAATTGGTTTTATGATGGTATTATGTGTGTGTGTGTGTGTGTGTGTGTGTGTGTGTGTGTGTGTGTGTGTGTGTGTGTGTGTGTGTGTGTGTGTGTGTGTGTGTGTGTATTTTTGTTTCAGGGTTTTCAATAAAACAAAAATGTCTGTAAGATGTGACATAGGCTCAAATGAAGATGACAAGAAACATCTATATAAAAGATTAGTGTGCCAAACAGTACATGTATGTAACACAAAAGTTGAAACTAGACAGTTAACACAAAAGTTGTTATACATAAAAGGTGGGAATAATAATATCCCAAGAATATGATACTTTCTGTAATGTCTTTAAACTTGAATGGTCTGACAGAAAAACACAAAAAACAAGGAGTAGTGAACTGCAGTAAAATGTGGAGTGCAAATAGTTATGTTATAGGAGACACACTTGGAAAGAACTGAACATGTAAATTTGATAAAGAAAGGTTTTCAGGATGGCTATTGAGCAGACTACCTTGGGCAAAGGAAGAGGGGAGTACTTATATTAATTGTAAGAGGAGCACCAATAGTAATAGAAGAGGATAAAAAGACAATAATGGTAGACTTATATTACTAAGGGGCTACTGGCTAGGGTGGAGGATTACACCAGCATGTATTTATATTCCACTGAAAACTGCTAAAATGGAGTTTAAGAAAATTGTGGGAGAAATAATCAGCTTTCAGCAAGGAATATTACTTATAGGTGGGGACTGGAATTTGATTTGCAATAGTAAAGATGTGAAGGGGGGGCAGAAGGAAAACTATAACAAAGGAGGATAGCTTTTTAAAGAAATTTATCAAAATATTTGGCACTGAAGATGTGAATTCAGTATTAGGAGTTTGGAGTGAATTTACATATTATTCCACAAGATACAAACACTGGGCTAGGCTAGACATAATTTACATTTCACAGTAACATGTGATTTTTATTTATTTATTTATTTGACATTTGTTAACCGGGCTAGTCCAAGTGAGATAAAAAAAGCCCATTTTCGGTGGAGACCCGAGGAGAAAAGCTCCAGTATAGTGACATAATTATTTACAGACAGTACAAATTACATAATTATTTACAGAACATGAAAATACTAAAAATACTAAACAATATCATGATGGTAAAAATATACATATAAAAATACATGAAACAGATGAAGATACAAAAGAAGCCAAAGGAAATTGCAATGGTATATGAAGGCAGAAAAATATTATAAGCTAACAATAGTAGGGTTTAATCCTTGTTTTTATTATGAAAGGTAGGAGAGAGATGAAGGAGAAGGTATGAGAACAGGAGGATTGTAAAGAGAGGTTTAGTACGGTAAGGAAATCCAACACAAGAAACAACTCCAAATAAATGAAAAACGACCACTGGAACCACAACACAAATTGAACACACTCCACAATAGCAGACATCCTCAGACCAAATGGTAAGGAGACTGTGTTAGGTGAGGCAAGTATAAACAATAAATATGAGGATTATTGTAGTCTGATATGTGGAATAGGGAGAAAAAGACAAGAGGATGGCAGTAAAATACAGCATAGGAGTAGGTGAGATGTAAGAAGGTAGAGTTGGTTGAGTAGAAAGTGTTAGTAAATTAAATAGGGGCATGACAGTGGTAGGTAGTTAGTAAGTAAGTAGGGTCATAACATTGACAGGACCGGGAGTCAAGCAGAAATTATTTTAGTTCTTTTTTGAAGTGTGTGAGATGTGGGATGGTTCTAATGTGTGAGGGGAGTTTGTTCTAGGCCTGGGCTAGAGCGTGTTTGTAGAGACGTTTTCCTATGTTTTTGTTGGGTTTATAGATGGCCAGGAATTGTTGACTGGATGTAGAGAGAGAACGAATGGCAGCGTAATATGTAGTGAGGGAGGACAGACAGGGACAGGCTGTAGGTTTGTTCACAATGGTGTGAAGCATTCTAAATTGAGTTAGTTGGAGTTTTTGGGGAAATTCTAGCCATTGGAGCTTGTTGAGAGAAAGGCAGTGGTGCGGGTTATATGGTAAGTTGGTAGCAAAATGAGCTATTTTGTTATATGTTTGTTCTCATTTATTTAAAAGTGTGGGCTGGATATTAGTAAGGATTGGGGCTGCACAGAGAAGGGAGGGGAGAAGGAGTGCTTGAACCAGTGAGAGTTTCGTGTCAGGGGTAAGGAAATTTTCTACTTCTGTATAATGGTCCTAGTTTTTGGAATTTTTTTTTAATACAATGTTGGACGTGCAGGTTAAATTTCATTTCATCATCAATAATGGTACCTAAAAATTTAGTATGGGAGTCAGCTATAATGATAGCCAAGTCAAGGGATGTAATGACAAAGGTAGATTTATGATGTGTGAGGGGTTGGGGAAAAATAATAAAAGTTTAGCTTTTTTTGGATTTAAGATGAACTGATTGTAAGAGAGCCTGGATAGAGAAAGGTGCCAGAAACAATCAGGTAAGTTGCTGTAAGTGAAGAGATGAGTGGTGGAGAAGCATCTAAGAGAAAAGGAAAAAAAGTTGGAGATAACAGGCAATGGAATGAAATCAGGTCAAGATCTAATTAAGGGCAAGAGGGCATTTAAATGAAGGGCTTGATATACAGCCAATAACAATTTCAGATCATGTGCCAGTATTAACTTAAATAAAAATGCAGGGTAATGAAATAAAAATGAGACACTGGTGCTTTCCCATCTATTTGTTGAAAAGAGAGGAATTAAGGAGTGCCTAGTGGAAATTATTCAGGATCTATTAGAAAAGATAGAAAATTATTTTGAAAATGCAGCTAGGGAGTGGGATAAAATTAAAGTGGAGTTTTAAAATAGGGTGGAAATAAAAGAAAGGGACATGGTTAAGAAGTAGCACAAATTATTTAAAGGGATCTGACAATTGTTAAATTATTGCAAAATCAGTGAATCTCAGAACAAGAAGAGGGGCAACTGCAGAATGCTAAACAGAAAATAAGGGATAACCTTGATAATATGGATGAGTTTAGAAAGATTCCTGTTAAGCATCTGATTTTTGATAATAACTCTACAGCACAAAAACATTTAGCACAACAACTCAGACAACAGAAAGTAGAAAGGGCTGCCACCAAGCTTGGGGAGACTATAACAAGGAAGCTAACAAGAGATCCTGTAGAGGTATTAGACATATTTCAGAAATTCTATGAAACTCTATAAAGCAGAGAAACATGGAAATCAAGAAAACATGCAAATGGAAATGAAATATGCCAAGGTTAGAGGTAGAGGAAATCAGATAAAAATGGTGATATGTAACCAATCTACATGAAAGTCCCCAGGAATAGATGGTATTCTTGTGGAAGTCTAGAAGATAGAAGGTTAAAAACTGATAAAGATCTGGAAGGTTTTGTTAAACAGTATTGTAAGAGGAGGAGAAGTGCCAACATCTTGAAAGAGAGTGGTGGTAGCTGTAATACCTAAAGAGGATAAAGATCCATCAGATCCTGCTTCATACAGTTCCATTTCAATACTAAACCATGATTATAAAGTTTTTATGTCTATAATGGCTAAAAGAATGTCAAAAGTGATGCCAAAATTGATAGATATGGATCAATGTGGTTTTGTGGAGGGGAGGCAAACATTTGACAACATTAACAGAACACTGATGATCCAGAGGGAAGCAGAAAACAAGAAGATACCATTTTTGTTGTTGGGTCTTGATAAAGAGAAAGCATTTCACAGAGTAAGCTGGGACTTTATGAGCAGAGTAATGGAAGCATTTGCATTCCATGATAATATTTTAAGGTTGATTAGTAGGACATATGAAGGATCGGAGATGAACATTAAAGTGGGCAACTTGGGTGGGGTCCTGCCTGATGATCTCTGCTTGAGCAAAGGAACCAGGCAGGGGTGTCATCTCTCCCCTTTGTTATTTGCATTACATTTAGAACCACTGGCAAAGAAATTAAGGGACTTAGAAATTCAAGGATATAATTGGTATGGTAGTCAAGAAAAGCTGGCTCTATTTGCAGATGACATTATTTTATACCTAACAAAACCAGAAAGGGGCATTACAGTGCTGTGTAACATACTGAGACAGTTTCACATCTTTTTGAGATACAAAATTAATGAAGCTAAAACAAAGGCAATAGCTGTAAACTATGTACCCACATATGAATTGGTTCAGCAATATCTATACTGAAAGGGACATGATAAAATGAAGCATTTAGGAGCATGGATTAACAATGATTCCAGTGTGGCAGCTAAGGATATGTGAGAAGAGGCTAAACAAAAGATAATACAAAATCTTAGAAAATGGAAGCTCTGCTATATGGATATTGATTGTAAGATACAAGCAGTTAACATGTTTCTAGTCCCTTTAATCTTATACATACGTCATGCATATTTTTATCAACCAGAGGAGAAGCTGTGGATAGCAATTAAAAAAGAGCTGAAGGATTTTATCTGGGAGGGGAAGATGGCAAGAGTCAAGTGAGATAACCTTATCCTTCCAATAGAACAGGGCAAATTGGGATTACCAGATTTGAAGAAGCATTTCAGAGTAATACAGTTAAGGCTCCTATACATAGCACAAGCAGAAAACTATAATTCAAAGTGAAAATAGATGATGATAAAACAGGAGGGAAGCTCAAAAAACAAGGACAGACTGGGATTTTGCATGCAGACTTTTAAGGAGAATAACAGTAATCATGCAGAATATTATATACATAAAGTAGCAGAAAATATACTATGAACTAAGCCAACACGGGAATGGAGAAAAGAGATTCTGCCGATAGGGATGACTGCAATTAGGGATACAGACAATAGGCAAGAGGGGGCTGAAATTTACTAGACAAAACTGGCAAAGGAACCAAGGTGCCGGCAGCAAATAACTAGAGAGGGAAAGGTAATAGAATGGGAAGAAGCCAAGAATTTATTTGGACTGCAGGTTACAGAATGCCCTCCCTATCAAGGATTGACATCAGAGTATAGGCAAAGACAAAGAAATATGGGGGTCCTAAATGAAAGACCAGCACTAGTACAGGTTTTAGTAGAATCTGGAAGAGAAGTTGCTGTTAAGAAAGGAATAAAGAGTACAGCATATAATGACCCCAAACTAAGGAGAATGTTAAACATCTACATAAGAAAAGACAAACAAAAGCGTCTCAAAACCTCAGTCTTGCTAAAGAAGCCAAAGATAACCAAAGATAACCATAAATCCTTCTTATGTTATCCCATAAAAAATAAGAAATAACACTTAACCTTGCTTCAAGCTTATTCACAATGGTGCCAAATTGTCAGATCCAGTGGATATTGCTAACATACTTGCTAATTTATTGCCAAATTCACCCCGAGACAACTATTCTAAACCCACCTATCCCTGATGGAATCATGCCACCATTCATCACAAGATAGGATGTACTCTAATGGTACTCTCCATGGGGCCTGACAACATAGCAGACTGTCTATTTAACAGCACTAAGAAAGCATACTTAGTCCTACTCCTTAAATGTTTCTGTTTGAGTTTTTTCCCACAAGAATGGTGCACAGCTGTTTTAATGCCAGTCCACAAGGGTAACCCAGTCTCAGACCCTAGGAATTACAGACCCATCAGCCTACCAAGTCTTATATGCAATGCCATGGAACATATCAGTATAGATTCAACCCCCCACCCCCACAGTAGTGTAGCTTTGTCAAGGGTAGAGCTTGTCTAAAGAATCTTGTAAACTTCTTTGAGGGAGTTACTTAGGTTGACTGTGGACAAGATGTCGACATTGTGTATCTTGACCTCATCAAGGCATTCAATACCATTACCACATGCAAATCTATCAGATTGAATAAATTCCAAATTGTTCTGTATGCAGTAAGATGGATAGCCAGCTGGCTTAGAGATAGGACTTACATTGTAAGAGTGTGGGGGGGGGGGGGCATCCTCTAATAACACGAATGTGATCAGTGGAGTAACACGTGGATCACTAGTTCCACTTCTGATCGCCAATTATCAAATAAGGATCTATGGTTAACTAAGTTTGTGGATAATTGTGAGCTGGGAATTGTTGTCAAGTCCCCTTCTGACATACATGCACTCCAGCAGGAGCTTATACTTGTCAATAACTGCTGTATTAAAAATGAACACAAGCTTAATGCCAAAAAGTGCCACACTAGTATTTGGTAAGCTTACAGCATACATAACACACCAGTTTTAAGTAAAAATGCTGTAAGAGTCCTGGTTATATGGGTGGACAGCTCTCTAATATTTGGCCAGCATGTTGCAACAGTGTTTAGGAAATCCTGTTACCTTGCACAGATAATAGCTAAAGGCGTATCTTCCAGATCTAAAGAAGTTCTCACCACCTGGTACTACACACTGATTAAACCCATCATTGAGTACTACACCCACTTTGGGGTGTACCTTACTAACCATACCAAGCAGCTGAAGAACCCAGAGGTTTATAACTAAAAAGGTAAGGGGCTTAAAAGACATTAGCTACCAGGAAAGACTGGAGGTTTTGTCCCTGTACTCAGTTTCATTTAGGATACTTGGGAAAAACTTCTGTCTTGCTTTATGAGGGATCCAGTAGTCCAAGAACTCTTATACCTCCATAGATCAAAGAGTCCAGCTAACATTAAGGCCATACATCTGAATGTATTCTAACAAATAACTAAGATTAGGAAGGATAGATTTGTCAAACAGCACCTACCCCTTCTTTGGAACAAACTTCTTCTCCAAATTATGCAGTGTGATACACTGTATGCCTTTAAAAAAAGAGCTGGAGAACTGGATAGGTATTCACAAATTTACCTCTGATATGACTGGCCTACTCCTTCTTGATAAGAGAGGCAAGACCTAAGGGTGGTGATTGGCAAGGCAGAAATGGCTTTGCAGCTTCATTGCCTTGTAACACCTAATGATTGTATGATTCTATGATCCTATGAAGTGTGCATATTACTAATATACAGTTCAATTATTTAAGTCTATATGTCCTAGTCTTACACTGTTTCCTCATAATCAGGTTGTTCCTTTGATGCATGATATTGCAATTACTTGCTAAAACATAAAGAAGGAACAAAAAAAAACAGGATGAAAACTACTGACCTATTTGTATGACTTTAGTTTTAGGTAATAATCATGGAGTTACTGCTTGAAGGACACCATTTTAGCTTATGTAGGCGACAGGGGATAATGGACCTCTGGACCTAACATAGTATGGCTTTACATCAGGAATGTACTGCCAGACAAATCTAATAGAAACAAACACATTTTTTCTAACCTTATAATTATGACAAAACTAAATGCTGTGGAATTTATAAAGGGGGACATAAAATAAGAGTTGGCACTTAACTGTTAAAAAAAATGAGACATCATTCCTCACAGGATCGTGTGAATCATTGAAAACATCCTATATAGATAAATGCAACACTGAATCACCAAAATCTACAGTCGTTAATGATTTCACAAATTGGTTGTGATTACAGAGAAATCTGAGTGAGCCCCTGTAAAAAGAGTAAAAGTCATTTGCACTGAAAACTAAAATAAAGCTTTCCAAATAATTTAAATAAGTAAGTTCTAAGCTATAAACATTAATAGGTTATGCTGGAAAGCATGTCATTCCTTTTGATAATAGATGCAATATCTGCAGGAATCTAAAAATGAGACAGATTTAAAATACTTGAAACAGATTACATTTTTTCTCTGTTCACCTTTGTATGTTCTGCTTCATTGTCTCAAAGGTGAATGAAATGGCATTGTTCCACCTGCTCTACAGCTTACTACTTCAGCAATGACAATAGTGAAGCAGCTACACCATTAGTTTTAACAGAATCCTCCATGGATCCATATTAATTTTATGAAACTTTAGCTTGTTGAACTACAAAAGATCAACAGCTAAAGATCGAAATGTCCAAACCGCGAACGATCAGCTAAGCAAATTTTTTTCCCCATGGAAAGAATTTACTTGGCTGTTACACAAAACAAAAACCTTTCAACCTGTGCCACCCCCCCCACCCCCCTAACTAAATATAGTAACTCTGAGATCACTCCACATCGGGGAAAGGGCAAATTCCCTTTAACGGCCAAGCAAATTCTTTCCCTGAGAAAAAAATTCACTTAGCTGGCCATTCATGGTTTGGCTCTTTCAATCTTTAGCTATCGATCTTTTGTAGTTAGACAAGCTAAAGTTTCGTCAAAGTAATAGGGACCCGCCTCCATATCTTTGCTGGAAGAAACCAAAGAAAATGTAGAAACATCAAAATCACCCACCAGATTAGCCACTCTAGTGGCATTGAGGATTAAGCTATGACTACAGCCCAGCTGGCCTGAATTTGATTAGTGGCTCAAGCAACTGCTGGAGCAGCTGAGAGTGATGGAAGGTGTGCTCATCCCAGGGAGGGTGGGCAGGTGCATAGGCACGTCCCATGACAAACGGTGGAGGCTGGGGACAGTGCAAGGAAGGGTGTAGTATACAAGAGAGAATAGGGTGGGAACATGGCTGAGCTTCTGTGGAGGTAGTGTAAGATGTCATACATTCTCATTGCATGCCCACATCTCATGACATCTCCACACACCTTAAGGGAAGGAGGGCATGCCAGGGTAGGCCTTTAAGAGACAACCCACCAGCAGAAGTTAGACAGCACTGTGCCGCCAAGACTTCCTTAAGTTCTGCATCAGTCCTAGTTGTGATTTGGGATATAGTTTGAGGGTGAAACTGAAGTGACCAATAGACCTGGTAATGGGTGTGGGGCACTGGGAAAGCTGTCCATATGAAGCAGGGGAGAATGCTATGTTAGAAAAAAGCCTTTCCCCAGATTATGCTAAACAGGAGTTTACCTCTTCTGTTTTGGTCATTTTGTAGTTTTGCTACCCTTCCATGGATAATACAAACTGGCAGGCTAGTCACACATATTGTAGTCTATGCTACTTCTTATAAGAAATCTTTTTCTAAAGTATTCATACATAAATAAATATTGGAAAGATGACCACAGAGTTCCAAAGCCAAAAAATATTGTTTAAAGAAATATTGCCACTCTTAATTATTCTCTTGTTTCAGCCCATAATGATATTAATCATGATAATGATAGCCATTTTAATGGGACAACCTTGTGACTTCTGTTCTCACTTTTGTTTCATGTCATTTTCTTATACAGAGAATTGAAAGGATGTAGATTTATCTTCAACCTTCATACACCCAACATGCATAGTCTGAAGAAGTATGCATTATATTTATTACAATTATTTGTATAAGCCAGAGTCACTACACTTTTGTTTATTGTCTTAGCAGATTAACCATTTACATGAAAAATTGAACAGCAAGTTAACTTATTCAAAAAGCTGTTTCATATTATGAACATGGGGAAAAAAGTGCTGACAGCACTTACTAATTTTCTTCTTTGTATTGTCATTTCTTGCATTCAGCTTGTCTGGTTTGCATGTTTTGCCTTTTGTTGAAAGCTGCAAAATAGAATAAATAATGGCAGTAAATAAAATCAGTAACATTTCATCCAGAAGGATACTGCACTTTCTTTCTTAATCTGCTTTTACTCCAAAACCCCAGGGAAAACATAAACCATGTAATAAATTAATACAGCTGTAATGAACTAGGATCCCACCAGAAATGATTATCTGCCAAATGTTTATTGTGTTCTGATGTGGGCTATGAGTCCTTGCACACCACAAATGGATTAAACCGGTAATGACAATATACAAATGCATGAATGAATGTTGTTATGAAGAATACAAGGATCAGTAGTAATGTATTTGTTAAAGAGCAGTTTATGTTATGGGTGGGAGGTTGGCATAATGGTTAGGGTGTTTACTTTACATACACAATGTGCAGGGTTTGATTCTCACATGGAGTAATTGGCTAGACTTAAAATGGCCCCGATGGTAGTTAGCCTAGTACTAATTTATGAACCTACAAACCTATAGAATACATATAATATTGTTCTGCAACTCATACACAGGAACACAGGTGCCTGCACCTATTTCTGGCACCATGAAGGATGTTTCACAGTATCTGGGCAACTACATAACCCATTAACAAAAATAACATACCAGAGAATATCTCTTTTATTGTGTAGCTTTAATTATAGATCAGAAGCCAAAGTACAACTGGCTAAAAGGCAAGGAACAGAAAGAGTAATGAAAGAAGGGTGTTGCATGCAATGAATATACTGTAAACAGCAGATATCGGCAGGGTAGAACACCAGACACTGCTCTGCTTAGGGCTTTTACATCTATCACCAGGAATCTTCTGGTTATGGTGTAAGCCATTTCAAGGTTGGTATGAATGTGTAGGAAATTATACCATGTGAGAATCTAAGGTTAACAAGGACTGGCCTAGGCTTAGGTTATTGTCAGACAGGTGGCAGTTATGGTTCAGTTCTAAAAATAAAGGGCAGTACAGATAGAAGCTGGATTAGTTTCTTTCAGGTTTTGGGAAGGCTGGAGGAGGAAAAGGACTAGGAATAGTCACCACATCAATTAGTCCATCATTGCACTCATTTTAGCAAGCCTGTGACATATGCAAGCAGGGCATTTATGTGTAAAGCCTACTTGGATATGTTTTTATGTTGGGAAAAGCTTTTTATGAATCAAAAAGAAACAAGCCTGTGAAATTCATTTTGACAAAAGGTATTGAATTACTTTAATTTCTACAAACCATCAAGTGAGTGCCTTTCCTGGCATTTGTGTTTTGCTTCTGAATTAAGTTTCCTTTTGAGCTGTGTAAGTTCTTGCTATAGACTATGATGAACATAAGAATGTTATTCTGTTATACTGTGCAATGATGATGATATCACTTGAAGTGTTTTATTACATGCGTCTTTCAGAGCTTTACAAGCATCAGTCTGCTGAAGACTTCAAAAAATCATAGCAAAGCGATCATGGACATGGAGAACAGAAGAACAAGGCCAAATGTCAGCCCTAGATATGTACAGCCTAGAAGACAGAACAGTTACAAATACTAAGGTATGTGATATGAGCCCACAAACTCTTACAATAAAGATGTGACATATGGGGACTGGACAGGGAGGATGGAGTTCAAATGGCAGATTGAGAAGGCCAGATCTAGGGCTAATATAAGGGAGTTATTGTATGGGATGATTGGTAGTTCTTCAGAGCTCCCTCCACAAAGGTGAAGTATAATTCTGCAGAGAGACCATAGACTGAGGAACAGGGAAGCAAAAGAGCCACCTTCTGCACGTATACACATGTATGAATCTGTAAATCCATGAACCATAATATAGTTAAATACTTCCGCAAGAATCATACTAATTTTGGTATGGATTTTATGGAAAGAAGTAGTGTATTTCTCATGTCCCAGTGACTTGCATGCCTTCAGATAACTGGTGGCCTTTTGCACCTCATCTTTCCTAACTGGCCAACCTAATACATTTCTGAAATCATTACTTAGTGTAATATGTTGGTTACTCATCCACTTATCCAATTAATATCATGTTCTTCAATCATGGCACAGGATACTGTAGATATTTTTACATGTTTGCGCAAACCGATCAGCAATGTCCTCTATTGAAACAAATATTTTACCTCCTTTGTTAACATATTAAATATGTCTAAAAAACACAAAGAAAAATTTACCAAAGCTAGACTTTCCACTGTGTGATACCTTAAACCTCTTGAATTAGAGGTGACATGGGATATATGCAATATCGCGCTTCACAGCAATAGGTTCTCCGGTTCGATCCTTGGATGGGGTGCCTTCTGTGCAGAGTCTGCATATCCTCCCTGTGGTCATGTGGGTTTCCTCTGGGTGCTCCGGTTTCCTCCCACATCCCAAAGACATGCTGTAGGTGGATTGGACACTCTAAATTGGCCTTAGGTGTTAGTGTATGCGTGTGTGCTTTCTGTGGAAGGTTGGGCGCCGGGCTGGTAACTCAACACTGTAAAACTCCACTGCCAATCATGAGCAGACAGGTGATCCGCTGTGGCGAAACCTAACCGGGAAAAGCCAAAAGAAGAAGAATAAGAAGGAGACCTGTTAAGGATATTAGGTGTTTCAGCTAAAATGCAATTCTGAATGTCCATGACTTTTTCTTTTAAGTCTATTTATAAACAATTTCAGGCCAATAAAGCCAAACTCCACTAACTGTGGACATGCATGTCTCTGCCTTCTTATGGCATCATCAACATAGCATAAGTGGAATGTTTGGCTAACATTTGGAAACACAGGGTTGTTGTACCCAATTGATATCCATGAACATTAGGGTGTCTGCAAAATATCCCAATTAACAAACTAAAACAACGAGTAAAAAGTTCACACAGAAAAACCAATTGGTTAAAAAACACAAAAAGAAAAATCTAGCAAAGCTAGACTTTCCACTGTGTGATACTCTAAACCTCTTGAATTAGAAGCGACATGGGACATATGCAGGTTTAAGGTACTATACAGTGGAAAGTCTAGCTTTGCTTGATTTTTCTTTTTGTGTTTATTTAACTGATTGTTTTTCTGTGTGAGATTAAATATGTCTGTTAAGTTTTGATAACTTAACACTATTAGAGATGACACATGATGATTTTTAACCCAATTAAGCATAATTCATATTTTGGCTTCAAAGTAAGAATAAAGAGTTATGGGTAATGACACATTTTAACTTGATTTGCCATCAAAGTTCTGCCCTATTTCTTCCTTAATTTGTAATCAAGCACTTCAGTTTTGATTTCTAATTGAGTATTATTTCTTTTTCTACTAATATTTATTTGAACATGATACACGATACTTAAAATATCTTGTACCTAATACTAGAGAACTTTCTCGACTCATGGCTTTGCTGCTCATCACAGAACTCAGTCCCTAGATGTATAGTGGCCAGCATTAATTGTCTAAACTTGGATCTAAGTAGTCCGTCTAAGTTTTGCTGAACAGAGTGTTCCATGGTTGTTTGTTAGTCTGGCTCTTAATACAAATGTTAACCTTTTTTGGAGTGTCAGTTCACATTTTGATGGAGCAGTTTAGTGAGAGGTGTGGTTTGATTTGTTCATTTTAAAGTTTACTTGTGTTCAAAACAGTTTAATTTTAGTTAGTTTAGTTACTTAGAATGGGGTTTATATATAATTGTGCACACACACACATACACACACACACACATGTATATATATATATATATATATATATATATATATATATATATTTTATATAACACACACACACACACACACACACACACATATATATGATTATATAATGAATGGTCAAACTGTTTCATGACTGACAGAAAAACATCGATCAAAACACATTGGTCATTCATTATAGCAAAAACACACCAGAACGACACACTGTACATAGAAAAAGGAAGAAAAAAATTTTCCAATACACCACTCATAACCCTACCACAAATTCAGCTCAAATTTGTTTGAATAGTAATAGTGTTATGGAAAGGGCTATTTATAAGGTAAGATGCACATCAGGGTTAAGGACATGGGAAGGTTAACGTTAGCACCTATTACTAAGGTGGGTTGGGGGGGTGAAGTATTAGTAATATGTGCTAACCCTAACCCTGATGTGCAGTTTACCTTAAAAAAGCCCTTTCCATAATACTATCACTACACAAGACAACTTGGACACTTACCACACACACAATTACACTACATCTAACCCCTAGCACTCTATCACATTACCTAACTCTTACCCTAACCCTAAAACACACACACTCACACTAAACCTATCCAGTTACCTTTACTACCCTACCCCTAAAACACACAATCTCAAACAAGCTCCTTGCCTCACCGCTTATCTTTGTTGACCAACTGGAATGCTCAGTTATCATTCTAACCAGCAGTCTTTTGCTTACTTCTTATGGCTATTCACTTGTATCATACAATTGTGTGGCAACCAAGTCAGCTATAACTGCACAGTGCAGCAGTCTTGCTCCACCATGCAAATAATACTTATACTTGTTTGCCCTTTTGGGTTTTGGGCATTATCTTTTTAGTATTTCTGTTGTGTGGGGTTTTGTTGTTTGGCATTTCATAGCAGAATCATATATATTGTGTGAAATACAGAAAAGTACATCTTTTAAATTGGGCGTTCGAAAGACATGTGTTGAATGGGCGTGCCTTCGTTGAAGGTTGGGCTTCGGGCTGGCAACTCAACACCATAAAAAAAAACAACTGCCAATTATTAGCGGACCAGAGTTCCGCTGTGGCGACCCCCAACCGGGAAAAGCCGAAAGACAAACATCTTTTAAATTCATGTGAATGAAAAATACAAACTATGTTTTATGTACTTATTTATTTTTTACTATAAGTATAGAATTTTGGATTTTGTAAGTAGTTTTAGGTGAGGTAAGATGATTTTTGGTGTGTATGTGGATTCATGTCAAGTCACCAAAGGAAATTTCGGTGAATGGAAACAAACTGAAAATCATTCGCTGAAACTACATTTGGTTAACATGACATTGTTTTATTTTTTTTTGCAGTGGGGCAAGTCTCCTGCAGTCCCCATGTGGGAGGGCTCTCCCCACACCCCCTGGAGTTGTATATATATCAACTCTGAAGTTGCAAACTCCATGGTTGGCGAAAACAGTTTTGATAAACAGCACTCACTCTTTTCGCGTTCGCCGAAACTACTTATGTCCGCATGACGTCCCATGCATGTCTATGTTTTGGATGTGTAGGGTAAGAACTTTTACTCTGTTTTCTTTCTTTTTTGTGTGTGTACATGAGTGTCTTAAATATCACAGGTTTAGGTTAACTTTATTAGCTTTGATAGTGCACTAAGAATGTATATAAACATGTAATGATTCACCAAGAGAACACAAATCTTTGATAATGCTTCAAAAGTGTAAACGAGTAAAATATCTACACAGTATATTAGATATGTGCTTTATCAAACCCTTTGGCTGAATATCTGTTGAACCTTAACTACCCTGGTCCACTTATTTACCCATGCAAAACTATTGTCATGTTTGCCTAAGCCCAACTAGATTTGCATTTTCAAGAGAAGCTGAGGGTGAGGCCACACAATTTAGTGAGATGGAATGCTGTGCATCAGAGGATACTCAGAAATACACAATAATCCTGAAGAATATCAAGATATGTTTCTAATGAGAATGCAGACAGTCTTCATCCATGAAGATATTGGCAAACTATTATTTGCCTATCCCTCTCCATAGTAAAGTAAGCAACTCAAGCCTTCTGGAAATGATATTCCATTGTCAAGTATGTTTAGTCCTTTTGTTACCAAAATCAGAACAGCCACTGGTTTACTATTTCCTTACCATGAGGGGGCCTTTGCCTTTCTGGTTCCATTCTTTATGTCAGGTTACTATCAGCCTCTATAGGCTAGCTGCTTCTTTTCATAGGAGATCCAAAGTGGTATTCATTCTGACTGGGGGAAATTTGGCCAGGTCACAAGATAACTTGCCCTACTCTTTTTGAATAAGTGTCATAAGACATTCACCTGAACTACCAACAAGTTAGTTGGATGGGACCTAAGTTTAACATCCCATCCGAAGGATGGCACATTCAGGTGTGTAGCATTCCCTTTATGCTACACTGCAGTGTCAGTATTGGAGAAAAAAGTGCCTGTTGTGGGAACAGAACATGCAGCCTTCTGATCTTCTAGCATTAAAAGTAAGTGTGCTACCTTTTGAAATACTGACAAAGGCACTAGCATGAGAAGCTAATTCCTATTCCTTCCTGAATAATCCAATTCCACAATGGTACATGTGATATCCTCTAGCAACAAGTACCCTTTCACTATATCTACCCCATCTCCTACCACCCAAATCCAAAATTAAGGCTTCTAGCTTCCACGACAGACATTCTGAAAAGAGGAGGCATTTAACAGAATTTATAACTAAAAAAAAAATATATATATATATATATATATATATATATATATATATATATATATATATATATATATATATATATATATATATATATATATATATATATATATAGAGAGTTTATATTACAACATCGAACTCACGGGAGTCCGAACGTTGTAATATCGAACCCATATGTTCAAAATGCAAAAATAGCGAAGCCACGGAACACCAATTTTTTCCCTGGGAAAAAAATCGCTGTTCTGTGTTTTCGTACTTTTTGGGTTTCGAACTTCCTGGTTCGATATTACATTATTCGAATATATATATATATATATATATATATATATATATATATATATATATATATATATATATATATATATATATATGTTAATTATCTTTAAGTTAAATTTTAGTACATCTCATTACATGCTGGGTGAGAGGAATCCAAGGACTGAGAAAATGTATTGTTTCAGGTGACAGACACACAGATACAACAGTATAATATAAATCAGGCATTTGATTAATATGGAGTAGTGTCCTCAGATTTCTTATTTTCTATGTTCAACCCTATACCATGAAAAAGTAAATACAGTCTTGTGCCAAATTGTATTCCTGCTTGCCTTACACGCATGTATTTAATAATAGCGCTAAGTTTTTTCATCTCAGTTTTTGTAATACAAACCAGTTATGTTTATTTGCACATCCAAAGGATATATGTTATCATTTCAATAGCCTGCCTCACAAGGCCCATTTGCATACCCTCCTCCCCCTTGCAGTAATCTCAGTATTTGGTACAGGTGTACCAAATCTCTCCCTACAATGTATCCTACATTTATTCATAGATTAATAATAGGCTAACAACCCAGGTGGGCTTTTTTTGTCCTCTATCCAAACCAGACATTGAGAGCCAGATATTTATAAGCTACCTCTGTCCATAAGAGATACAGATGCCAGGTCTGGTGTAAATTTCCCATTCCCCATCCACTGATCTAGGTTGCACCTAAACTGAGTAAGAGAAGAACTCAGCTTTATATGTATGGGAACCCCTTTCCATAGGAGGGACAGTCTCTAGGACACATACTGTATCTCCAGCATGTTCTGTTTAAGTCATAGACAAAATTCAGGTCCTTAAACTTTGTATTTCTGGTATTATTTGACTTTCAAATATGGAGGAGATTCTCATAAGTGTGGGGCTTGTGGATGCCTTGTAAGTCATGTATAGATCATCCATCAGCAATCTATAAAAGACTGAGAAGAGAGTAAGGGCTTTAAGGTGCTCTGCATAAGGCAGGTTTGTTATGCCTTGCATTCTTTTTGTAAGGAACCTCTGAAGTCATTCTGGTTGCTTCATATGTCTGGTCATGTACATACCGAAAGGAGGGACTCCGCTAGTGAGTGGCCTCTTGTTGGAGCTGGCCTCACCTATTTTGACCTCCTGGGCCCTATCAGTGAGTCAGCTGGCTACTCAATGGTTGATAAAAGGGTTTATACCTAATTTAGTGAGCTTGGCTATAATGAGATACATTTTGGGATAGAGGAGGAAGAGGAGTTTTTTTTAGAAAATCAACCTCCGTTAAGATGGTCAGACAGATTGAGGAACCGAGACAACCCACGAGATCAGGAGGTTCAGAGACCACCTCAGGGACCAGGATGGTACACAGGGAACAATTGGAGGGATGGGCGACAGAGGAGGAACAACTCGAACTTGAACCCCACCTTCCACAACACCAACAACTGGCGCAACAGATGAACGACAACACTGATAACACTCCCAGTAGTTTCTTACCTACTGATTCTCCTGTATCTTGTTTTGATTCATCTACTGATTTATGTCAGCATTCTCCCACCAGTATGTTAAATTCTCCTTTGGCTAACATTACTAAGGAGGGTCCTACTATTTTAGGTGACAACTCCTTTTTTGTTTACAATTTTTCTAGTTTGAAGATTTTAGACAGTCATCTTAGCTTATTGAAAAAAAGTTTTTCTTTTGTCCCTGATTTCAAATATGACATCAGTAAGATTCTTATTAATTTAAAGCTCTTTACAAGAAAACTGAATTTAAAAGTATTTTTTAGTACTAAACACAGGGTTGACAGTGAAACTCAATTATTTACAATTAGAAGAAGTAGCACATTTATACCCCCACACCATCCTGCTGTGTTGGCTTTTGAACGTTTATGTACAACACAAATTAGGCGACTTCTTGACAATAGACAGATAACATGTGACAACAACATAACATCTGCAGAATTATTTTGCTTAAAGGAACTTTCTGTTAACAAGGACTATAGGGTTATGAAACCGGACAAAGGTGATTTGTTATGACCTACACTGATTATTTAACGCAGATGCAGAACATTCTAAACGACTCCGACACATATGAGTTGGCTTCTAAATTTGATGTCCAGAAGGCGTACACCAAAATAGACTGGATGCTTTATGAGTTGCTATGTGAAGGTATAATAGATGCTGAGGAATATAAATATTTAATGGTAGAACACCCGGTCATGCCCACCATTTTTGGCATATTTAGTTAACCCACCTTTTAGACCCATAGTTGCAGCCAGACGATCAAAAACTGAACCTCTAGATTCCTACATAGACATTATGACCAAGGACATCCTGGAAAGGTTGCCATATATCTTAAAAGATTTGTGGCACTGTTTGGACTGCCTCAGAACTTTGTCTCATGATGATCTGGGGGATTTTTTGTTGGTCACTATTGATGTTATCAATTTATTTTCAGTGATCCCCCATGATTGTGGGCTCGACTGGTTTAGGAAGAGCTTGGACAAACATACCAACTTGCACCGAACCAAGAAGGACCTATTGGTGGATCTGTTGCAAATGGTACTGGAGAACAATTTTGTAGGTTTTGAGGATGAGTATTACAGACAGTCCACAGGGGTGGCTATGGGTGCTAAATGTGCACCCATTTATGCCAACCTTGTTTTAGCAGAATGGGAAGACCAGTTTGTGTTGACATCTGATTATAAGGCTAAGATGCCTATCTATTTTAGATTTTTGGATGATATTTTGCTTTTTTGGAAGGGCACACTTGACAAACTGGAAGAATTTATTTTATATTTGAACAACACGACAACATTCTTAAAATTTACACACAAGGTTGGCAAGATGAGTATTGATTATCTGGACTTACAATTATATACTAAAAATGGTAAAATAGAATCAAGATTATACAGAAAGAAAACTTACAGCAATTCATTTCTACATTATAGTAGTTGTCACCCTGCCTATGTTAAGATAAATGTTGTTAAGGGCCAAATGATCAGGTTGTCAAGTATTATTAGTGAGGATGATGTCTTTAAAATTGAACTGGACATATTGAAGGACTTATTTGTCCAAAGAGGTTATCCCATTGATATACTTTTTTCGCTTCAACACGAAATATTTAGAAGGTGTTCTACTGACTTTGTTCCAATTTTGCATGACCACCCATACTAAAGGGGTGGCGTAGCCACAAAGCGATGGGCTAGGCTTGTAAGTATGAACCTATGAACCTATGAACCTATGACACACACAGGTTATGTGACAAAGTCACCAACCATAAAGATGTGCTTGATAGAAACAACACGCCAACAGGAATGGTATTACAACACAATAGGTTAGCACCTGAAGTTAAAGATGTTATTTACGGTGCTTGGGAAAGCCTCATCCCTGCAGACTTTCACAACATACTTGGTAAATGTCCCACGTTTATTAATAGTAGAGGTTCAAATTTAAAAGACCTACTAGAGAAGACCCCTAGATCCTTTGGACAAAGACCAGCTACTATGGCCAAATGTGGCAATTGCAAGGCCTGTAAATTTATTAATGATGGTCCCTATGTTTGTCTAGGTAATTTTAAGAGAACTTTGAAGAGCCCTGGTTACTGCAACTGTAACACAAGTATGGTCATTTATGCTGCCACTTGTTTATCTTGCCCAGCGTTCTATATAGGTATGACTACCAGGAAGTTGAGACAAAGAATATTAGAACATTACAGGGACATAAAAAACAAGAAAACCACTAATTCATTGTATGTACACACAAATCATTGTTCAAACTTTAAAAAGTTTATTTTTTTTTGTTATTGACAGGCTATATACAAAGGATTTTGGGGGGGACTTTAAAACCATGTTGGAAATAAGGGAATGTCTTTGGCAACTGAGACTTGATGCCAGCAATGCTCCTGGTATCAATGATGCACTATCCCTAGCATGTATTTTAAGATACAAGGCAGCTTGTATATAATATAAAACTATGTAAATTTAAATATTTTAACAGATATGTTTTTTGTTTTATATGGAATGTTTATTACTGCACACACTGCTTTTTATGATGTTTTATTTTGGTTTATTTATTTATTCTGGGTAGCTATTACTTACTTGAGATTCTAGCAAACAAGGTATTGTTGAGCAGGACTTTAAGATTTGGTGAACATGAACTTTAGGGGATAATTGTTTAATTTAACTACCCTCCTGCTTTTTCATCATTGATTAATCAAGCACTAATTAATAGCTGTATTTAAAGGTTGTTTTTACTGAAGTTAACTGACTCTGAAGATGCCCATGAGGGTGAAAGCACTTAGTCAGTTCAAGTTGCTGTTTTTTTTTTTTTATTTCTTCATTCATCAAATTGTGGATTAATAAAGGTTTTGTGAGGTTACCTGTTATATTACCTTAGTGCCTTTTTGTTTACTAGCTTGGCTATATTGCCTGAGTGAGGCATTGTATCAAAACCCTTAGCCAGGTCAAGGTAAGCTGTGTGCACATTCTCGCCCTCATCCATTGCTTCTGTGACCCTCTCAAAGTCATCAACCAGATTTAATATGCATGACCTTCCTTTAACAAATCCAAACTGTGATGGGTCCAGTGTTTGCAGGTTGCCTATGTAAAAACTAACGAAAGGGCACCCAGGAAGAATGACCAACACAGCTCAGAGGATTCCTTTGTAGCAAGCTTGAGTTTTTTCAAGCACTGATTCTATACATGTTCAGACTGATTGGCTGTCACTGGTAAGGCAGCTATTACATGTTTCACTCCACTCCCAATTCCTATGTACTCATTTATCATGTCCATGATGATTCTTTCCATGGTCTTACATGTGAGGCTGGTCAGACTTATGGGTCTGTAGTTAACTGGATAGGTGGTTGGGCCTCCTTTGTGGAGGTGAATGAGTGTAGCCACCTTCTTCACCTTGGGCACAATACCTGACTATAGGCTCCAGTTGAAAAGTGATCCAAGTGGACCAGAGAGGTCATGTTTCATGCTACTTAGTAAGCATCCAGGATGTTATTAGGGATCATCGATGCAGTGTTTTTGGCCTTACAGATTAACTCTCTCTGTCACTTAAGCCATTAATCGCTGGCAATGAAAGTATGGGTGTCTTTGGAACAGCATCCTCAAGAATAGCTAAGCATTTTAGTTATATTCTTTGTGCAAATAGATATGTGGCTAAAACTGAGACACTGCAGTAGTATTTATAAAGAAATTCACTACTGCACTGATAAGTAATAGGAATCACATACTATTTGAGATAAATAACGAAAAAGGAAGTGAATTAGCAGTATTACTTATGTAATTAATATGAGTTACTCAAACCATCTAAAATTTATTTCTAGTATGGTAGAGGTTTTCTTTAATCTACTTCTGAATAAGTACATTATAAAGTGAAAATTTGTAATTTAACTTTCCTAATACAAGATGCATGCCTGTGATTCTGTCAAAGGAGCCCATGGCTGTACCTAAGAAGCTAAATTGTGTTATTTCTGAAAATTCCAGTGTAATGTATTGTATGGCAGTTACCTTAAAGATGAAAAACAAGAGGGACGTCTGTTTAAAAGAACTGAATTATTCAGCTCTTCTTCATGTATCTACCATTTATTATGATGGAATTCCAAGGCCACTGTGGCCTTAATTTTTAACTGGATCAAAAATGCCATATTTTCTTTGAAGTAACTAAAAAAATAAAAAAAAAAACTGTGAAACCTACCTTAAACAGAATGTAGAGGATGTAAAGAAAAATTCCAAAACCATATATCGGAATGACTTGTCCCATAAAACTGGATCTGCCACTTCCTCCACCACCACCTCCTGTCCTGACTCTTGCAGTTGCATCAGCATGGTGAGATGTAGGGAAATGGGAACCAGATGACCATTTTGACTTGCTCTCTAAATTAGTTTTCTGGCGTTGCACAAATGGTGGAAACCATCCAGAAATTCCTGAAAATACAGAAGAAAAAGAAATGAAAGTTTTCCCCCCTTTTTATCAGCACTATTCCAAATTAACTAATAGCAAATTGTATCCCAGGCTAAGTATAAACCAAATGACCACAAAATAAAAATATATATAAATACCACATACAAGCAGCAATGAAGTCTAAATTTTGTATTTAGTGCTTTCATCCGAAATAAACGCAGGACTTTATCAGAATAAACTCTCAATAAAACTATAGGTATAAATATTCATTGCATGACTAAAAAAACAAATTCATTTAAAGAGCAAAGTTCATTTAAAAAGCCAGTGCATAGAAAATAAGTATATTTGTTTTTTTTGTTTATTTTGCTTTTGGGGGTCACGTGATGAATACTTAAATGTATTTAGACAAATGATTTTGTTGTAGGACTATTTTAAATTAGCTTGCATTCAGCAAAAAATAAAAATAAAAAATGCAACAGAAAGTAAATCAAAATAATACAGCAATTAAAATGCTTACTATCTTTTATTATCACAGTTATTCCTAAACCTCCTAATTGGTCAAATCAGTGAGAAATAAAGTGGTACAATGATCTTCATGCAGGGAATAGATATACTTTTTTAGAATTATATGAGCTGCAATATATTATTATCTGACTGGCATGACTGACACACTGGTAAATGTTTAAATTGTCTGTAATCACTTTCTCTAGATCTTTAATGGTGTGTCATTTTTGTGATTTGACCACTTATTTTGTAATTACAATTTATGTCCTTTTTCCCAGATCTAATGATGATGATGCCACAAAGTTCAAAAATGCACATCATTTCAAGCAAGCACAGAAGGATTTCTTTATACATGAAGGTAAACCAATTGTAAAACATTGAGATTGCAAAAGTTTGTGTGCCATTTTGTTTTGTTCTTCATAACTTTATTAAATACAAATAGTCTAAGAGGTGGAATAGATGCTAGACATTCTTACAGTATCAGTTGTTAATTTCCCGTATAACTTCTACTTGACTTTCCACTCAACTCCAACAGACATTACAGCTTGTTGTTCTGCAGCACACCAGTAGGTTTTACAGGTATCTTTTTAGGCATACTTTTCACATGGCGGAATCACCTAGCCACCACCAACTTACATAAACCATGCATCTTCATTTTCAATCAGCCAAATGCAAACTCTTCCACTTTATTTACTCTTACTTCCACATTATGTACTTTCCTAGACATGATCATTTTTATTACCATTATATATTCTAAAAATTGTGACCTCCAAAATACATTTTATATTCCTGTATTTTCTCACTCAACTTTGACATAATCTTTCATTTGTTAAGCTGTCAAATGATGGACCCTATACTTACTGCTGTTGTAATTCAACAATTATCTCCTTTGCCACCAACATATGTATACTTCTCTGTTACAAATATATCCAATTCAAAATATATAGGTTCAAAAGTCACATCCAACAATGGATCACACAAGGTCTGACTGACTATGTAGGAGTCCAACCTTTTTTCAGGTTAATGTAATTGATAAGTGGTATT
This sequence comes from Protopterus annectens, assembly GCF_019279795.1. Classification (NCBI taxonomy): domain Eukaryota; kingdom Metazoa; phylum Chordata; order Ceratodontiformes; family Protopteridae; genus Protopterus; species Protopterus annectens. The sequence continues at coordinate 1,352,429,137 of NC_056732.1, forward strand.
ATCTAAAGCAGGGTTAGAATTTGTTACAGAAGGTGCTCTAGGGACCAAGTAGTGAACTCACACTTTCTGAAATTGTCGGCAAGGAAATTGTAACAGCACACCACTTTCAAAGTTGTCCCTTAACCTCCTAATTGGGAAGCTAATGAAGAACATCTCTGGCACTCTCTTGCAAATTTTTACAAAGTTACTAACTTTTTAATACTTCTTCATGAGTCATTGCTCCTATATGTGATGCTTTTTTGTTGTGTCTTTCGGCTTATCCCGGTTAGGGGTCGCCACAGTGGAACTCCGGTCCACTAATGTTTGGTAGTGGATTTTTACATGCTGAGTTACCAGCCCTGACGCACAACCTTCAACGAAGGTACGGCCATTCACGCATGCCTCCACACAGAAGACGCTCTAGCTGAGAATCGAATGGGACTTGCTGCGAGGCGACAATGCTACCGCAGCACCACTACCACGGGTTATATATGTGATGCTTATGGTGAGAAATTAACTACCCTTTGATTACATCTCCTTTTCTTGTTACTGATAAGTATGTTTTATTAGTTTTATTCTTTCTATTCTCTGTTTCCTTCTTCCACCTTTCAAGATGACCCTTAACCTCCATCTCCATAACCGTAACATTTGTCACCAGTTTTGCTTATTCCCTGTAGTCACTCAGAAGACCTAACAAGTTCTATATGGAGATATGAAAGCCATTTAACACTGGGAATATGTCCCTTTTATTCTTCAGGCTTTCTAAGCAATGTTCTGGTAGCTGTGTCCTCACTTTGTTACTGAACTTATTTGAGGGATCTATATTGAATGGGAGTACTGGATACAAATTAATCCAACTTTTATGTATTCATTTTATAAACAGCATGTGGAAAACCATGGTACTACCATATTTATTCACCACTACATAAGCTGTGCTATGTTTTGTACAGTCATTTGCTAAAAGACAAGAGGGTTTTTTTAATTTGTTTCACCAAGTCTGAGATGTGGTTAATAAAGAATAAGCTGATGTAACATATCTAAAACTAAAATGGTATAATATTCTGGAAACAAAAGGACTGCACATGAGGATATACACTCCTTCAAAGGAACACTTTGAAGTACTCTTTCATTTTAATACTTTGCTTCCTTCTTAAACAGCAAATGAACTACTATCATATGTTAAGCCCACAAGGAAAATGTACAAAAGTAAAAAGTATGGCTTACTGCATACAATCATAAGCAGCCATGTATGAGACAAGAGTGCAGGTTATCATAGGTACTCTATTATGTCATTAATGCATGGTGGAGCAGAACCCACCTTCCTTCTGTAGACATTGTCTGTGAGTATGGAAATGAGACGACCAGACAGACGGTACTTGGGTGTACCACCGAGCAGTGCTCCACATGGCACTGCTTTTATGTTCTGAAATGGCACAGTCATCAATACAAAAGACATTGTCTGCAAATGCAAAAATCCACAAGGAGCACTGCTGGTATCTTGTGGGGAACAGATCTAGTTATATCCTTTCATATGAAACAAGATCACTGGATTCATTCCTGATGGAGTTACCTGTAATAAAATCTTTGCCTAGTGACAAACAAGCTTCTATATTATCTGCCCCTATGATCTGCAACTGTTACCTGCAAAAACATTACAGTAATCTGCTAAGAGGCTTGTTTAGTGCAAAGCTGAAATTATACTTGTTGGCAGAGTATAAAAGATTTTACTTTTGTTTCTCAGCAGATTCATTTAATTTACGAGTATAAAAGATTTTACTTTTGTTTCTCAGCAGATTCATTTAATTTACGAGTATAAAAGATTTTACTTTTGTTTCTCAGCAGATTCATTTAATTTATGAGTATAAAAGATTTTACTTTTGTTTCTCAGCAGATTCATTTAATTTACATATGCATGTACTTAATTATTCATAATTTTGACTAGGCTGCCCAAATGGGCTGAAGCAGTTTAGAGCAGAGGCCAGTGAAGATCATCTTTAGCACTAAGCAGGGGCGGCTCGTGGCATAGGGCTGCCGGACTGCAGCCCCCTCAAACATAAAAAAAGAAAGAAAAAGAAAGAAAACAAAATGAAAAATAAAAAAAAACATTTTTTTAAAATTCGCGGACTTCGCGCATGCGCATAGACCGAGTCCCGGCTTATCGGTCTATGCGCATGCTCAAGGCAGCCCGGCCGTCCCCATAGGGGGACACAAGGAGCGTCTGTGCACTTTTACAGTGCACAGACCCGCCAGGATTATGGGACGCGTCCGGACTGCAAGAGGAGCAGCAGGGACTCGGGACAGAGCCTCAGGGATCTCGTCGGGAAGGAGCATGTGGATCTCGCGGGTCTTCAGTATTGCGCGGGAAGGATGTATGTACGGACGTTAACTCTGGATGTATTCATTCAGGTAAGGTGCCTTTTAATTTACAATGTTTATTTTTCTTGAGTTTGTGTATGGTGCTTGTGCTTTACTGGAGTTTGTGTATGTGTATGGTGCTTGTGCTTTACTGGAGTTTGTGTATGGTGCTTGTGCTTTACTGGAGTTTGTGTATGGTGCTTGTGCTTTACTGGAGTTTGTGCTTTACTGGGGAGGTGTGTGTGTGTGTGTGTGTGTGTGTGTGAAAATGGCCCAGGTGCTTATGGTGGTGTGGTAGGGAATGCCTCAGGCTTGAACCCTGTACCCTGTATGCAGGTGTTAAAGACTTGAGTTCCTACCCACCACCATTTGTAAAAATTTCAGATTTTTACCTCATATTCGATCTGATCTGTTCCTCATAATATCTGTGGTTTGTAAATGTTGCAATGCTTGATATTTGATGGTGTAGTAGTAGCATTGTTGCCTCACAGCTGCAGGTTCTTGGGTTTGATTCTTGGCTGGGGTTCCTTCTTTGTGGGGTCTGTATCTTCTCCCTGTGTTTGTGTGGGTTTGCTTTGTGCCCTCCCATGTTACAAAGACATGTCTGCATTATTTCTTCCTGGGCCTCTGCTGAAAATTTGTTTATTTGTTCCAAGTCAGACTGTCCTGATTAAAAATGTTAAATAAAATTGATAGGCATTTGAATTTCAGACTTAAGGGTTTCTGAATGTTTAATTCCTTGCGTATTTGATGGTGCAGTGGTCGTATTGTTGCCTCACAGCTATAGGTTTTCTGGTTTGATTCTTGGTTGGGGTGGCTTCTGTGTGGAGTCTGCATCTCCTCCATGTGTTTGTGTGGATTTGCTCTGGTGCCCTGCCATTTTACAAAGACGTGTCTGCAGTTGTAATCCCTGCTGAAAATTGGTTTTGTTCTGTCCGCAGTAAAATTGGCAGGCATTTGAATTTCAGACTTCAGGTTTCTGAATGTTTAATTCCTTGCATAATTGATGGTGCGGTGGTAGTATTGTTGCCTCACAGCTATAGGTTTTCTGGTTTGATTCTTGGTTGGGGTGGCTTCTGTTTGGAGTCTGCATCTCCTGCCTGTGTTTGTGTGGATTTGCTCTGGTGCCCTGCCATTTTACAAAGATGTGTCTGCAGTTTTAATCCCTGCCTCTGCTGAAAATTGTTTTTGTTCTGTCCGCAGTAAAATTGACAGGCATTTGAATTTCAGACTTCAGGTTTCTGAATGTTTAACTCCTTGTATAATTGATGGTGCAGTGATAGTATTGTTACCTCACAACTATAGGTTTTCTGGTTTGATTCTTGGTTGGGGTGGCTTCTGTCTGCATCTCCTCCCTGTATTTGTGTGGATTTGCTCTGGTGCCCTGCCATTTTACAAAGACGTGTCTGCAGTATTAATCCCTGCATCTCTGCTGAAAATTGTTTTGTTCTGTCCGCAGTAAAATTGACAGGCATTTGAATTTCAGCCTTCAGGTTTCTGAATGTTTAATTCCTTGCAGATTTGATGGTGCAGTGGTAGTATTGTTGCCTCACAGCTATAGGTTTTCTGGTTTGATTCTTGGTTGGGGTGGCTTCTGTGTGGAGTCTGCATCTCCTCCATGTGTTTGTGTGGATTTGCTCTGGTGCCCTGCCATTTTACAAAGACGTGTCTGCAGTTTTAATCCCTGCTGAAAATTGTTTTGTTCTGTCCGCAGTAAAATTGACAGGCATTTGAATTTCAGACTTCAGGTTTCTGAATGTTTAATTCCTTGCAGATTTGATGGTGCAGTGATAGTATTGTTACCTCACAACTATAGGTTTTCTGGTTTGATTCTTGGTTGGGGTGGCTTCTGTCTGCATCTCCTCCCTGTATTTGTGTGGATTTGCTCTGGTGCCCTGCCATTTTACAAAGACGTGTCTGCAGTATTAATCCCTGCATCTCTGCTGAAAATTGTTTTTGTTCTGTCCGCAGTAAAATTGACAGGCATTTGAATTTCAGCCTTCAGGTTTCTGAATGTTTAATTCCTTGCAGATTTGATGGTGCAGTGGTAGTATTGTTGCCTCACAGCTATAGGTTTTTCTGGTTTGATTCTTGGTTGGGGTGGCTTCTGTGTGGAGTCTGCATCTCCTCCATGTGTTTGTGTGGATTTGCTCTGGTGCCCTGCCATTTTACAAAGACGTGTCTGCAGTTTTAATCCCTGCTGAAAATTGTTTTTGTTCTGTCCGCAGTAAAATTGACAGGCATTTGAATTTCAGACTTCAGGTTTCTGAATGTTTAATTCCTTGCAGATTTGATGGTGCAGTGATAGTATTGTTACCTCACAACTATAGGTTTTCTGGTTTGATTCTTGGTTGGGGTGGCTTCTGTCTGCATCTCCTCCCTGTATTTGTGTGGATTTGCTCTGGTGCCCTGCCATTTTACAAAGGCGTGTCTGCAGTATTAATCCCTGAATCTCTGCTGAACATTGGTTTTGTTCTGTCCGAAGTAAAATTGACAGGCATTTGAATTTCAGCCTTCAGGTTTCTGAATGTTTAATTCCTTGCAGATTTGATGGTGCAGTGGTAGTATTGTTGCCTCACAGCTATAGGTTTTCTGGTTTGATTCTTGGTTGGGGTGGCTTCTGTGTGGAGTCTGCATCTCCTGCCTGTGTTTGTGTGGATTTGCTCTGATGCCCTGCCATTTTACACAGCGTGTCTGCAGTATTAATCCCTCGTCTCTGCTGAAAATTGTTTTGTTCTGTCCCGCAGTAGAATTGACCGGCATTTGAATTTCAAACTTCATGTTCTTCAGAATACATATTGC